>NC_070638.1:7116486-7181486 GCF_947347685.1 Pleuronectes platessa
AGTTCATCACAGAGAGCTCCCTTAAGGGCAATTTAAGATTCCGCCCAAGGAGGATCAAGGTGGCTGACCGCTTTATGACACTGTCCGATTTGTGAGGCAGGGAAAATAATCTAAAAACGGCCGTTCAAGTACAAACTTAAGGTACGAGTACTCTAACTCTTTCTCAAGTATAAGAATTAGCTGCTGCCATATTTATTGTAATAATCTGGGTAACTGATTGCTTTTCACACCCAAAGTCAGTTGATTAATTTCAAAGATAATCAGACTCATCAATAATTAATAACAGGCTAACAGTACATTAATAAAAGCTCCAAATTAGATTCACCTAACAAACTACAGTGATTAAATGCGTCTAACATATTAATGAGGGTTAGGAATTGTCAGTTGGATGGGGGTGGGGGGGACCGTTGGATCAGTTGTGGCGGTGCAGTGGTGGTGCTGGTGGGTTTTGGGGGTCGTGAGGGTTGATTACATACGTCAGCGGGCGTCGTCCCGGGAGCATGAATGCAGAACACTCTCAGCCTCACACCTAATCAGAGGGGGACAGTAAAGACACTGACAGGGTCGGTAAAAGTCTAATGGATATTTTGATGGCTCACCGGCCCACATTATGTATGAAAGTGACGGTCACATTTATTTACCTGTTAATTGAAGGCGCCGTGACGCCATTCTGGATTGTTCCGTCACTTTAACCCCTGAAAATTACAAAACTGATGTTTTCAATGCAAGACTTTCACTTGTAATGGAGTATTTTTACTCTTCTTTTACCCCGAGTAAAGAACCTGAATGCTTCCTCCAACCCTGTCCAAGAAGAACACGTTGATGTTTTTTGTACATGCAGCATTTCACAGATACACACACTGACACTCTGACGGCAAATAATTGAAGGACAATTGGGGTTCATCGTCTTGCCCAAGGACACTTTGACATTCTGACATTCAGAGGAGCCGGGTATCAAACCACCGACCCACCCTGGTCAGCTAGACGACCCGCTCCACCTCCCGAGCCGCAGCTGCCGCCTCCATGGTCTTAGATTTTGCCTAATAACTTCACTGTGACCCTCATAATTATTATAATTCTTGGAATTTCCGTGACTCCTTTCAGCCCACATCCTCATTATGCTGAGGACATTGCATTAAAGCCTCCTAATTAGAAGAAGCTCTGTGTTGTTGACAGACACACACGGGATGTAAAGGGAGCTGAGCGGGGGGGGGGGGGGGGGGGCAAAAGGTGGGAGAAAGGATGGAAGAGGAGGTGAGGAAATATCAATACTGTTGTTTCTCTCTGACCTTCCATTTGCCATGTTGTCATTTATCTTTATTCGTCTGTCTTTTACTTGATGTGCTTTAGTTATAGTTCATGGAATTTCCCTAAAACTCTTCCTTGTTACTCTTACTTCTTTATTATGTGTTCTCCGTTAAAACTCCCAACGCTTACACAACCACTCGACTGTGATATGTAATGTCTTTTTGAATAGCTGGATAGAGCCCAAATGATGAATTCAATCTCTGTCTCCACTAATCTTGAGGGAGCTCTTAACATTTCTTTGCATAGACTAACTTCCTTAGCTTGCAGTTTTACACCGAGCTGCAGGAAAGATTGATACAGAAAAACGACAGAGAAACAAATCAAGCTAAGTGCTGTGAATCGTGCATGACTGGAATTTAAAAAAGACAGTCTGTGGTCCAGTGGCCATGCGTCCCTCCTTCCCCCCACTTTGCTGATAAGAGTGCCCGTAAGTGTGTGTATCAATTTGAGCTTTTAGAGCCACGCTGTTAACTCTCCATGAGGTGTGGGTGTGTTTTTAGGCCTAGTGATACTAGGTGTGTTTTAATGTCACTGAGTAGGTTGTGTGTGTGTGTGTGTGTGTGTGTGTGTGTGTGTGTGTGTGTGTGTGTGTGTGTGTGTGTGTGTGTGTGTGTGTGTGTGTGTGTGTGTGTGTGTGTGTGTGTGTGTGTGTGTGTGTAAAGTAGGAGGCATGTCAGCGGGTGGTGTGAATGCGTGTGCGCATCCGTTTTTGCATATCATTACGCCTCTTAAATCCCTAATTTGCATAAGTGATTGTAAACACTTGCTTTCTTTTTTACATTTTGCTGTGTGTGTGTGTGGACACAACTAAATGATGTGACTGTTGAGAAACAATGACTGCAATCAAAACATGTTTTATATTTATATACCATTGCTAGAAGTATAAAAATGTGATCCGTTTGCACACTTTGGCCCTCATGCAAGAACACTTGTCCACTTATCTGACAAACTCTTACTTAAGTGCTGAGGGTTGCAAGTTTGATTCCCCAGATTGATCCTGAATTGTTAATTTCAGCTAGGTAAATGCCACCTGTGTGATCATTTTAATACTTGACGCCTCTTAATTGCTTCTCATTTGGCCCTTTCTGGGTCGATTTTATTCATTAAATTGTTTAACCAAGTGTAGAAAGAGGAAGAAGGAATTCACACCTTTAAGTCTTCAAGTCAGAAATTAGCAGACGGCATATTAGAGCAGCTAAAACGAATATATAAACCTTTCCAGGATCAGCCTGTTAACCTGGATCCACTCCTTACCTGACTGGTTCTTCTTTTCCCCCCTCCATAAATGTTTGTGGAAATCGCTTATAGCTTTTGTGTGACATTAAGCCACAGAAATGGAAAAGACAATAACATTCACCATAGAGTCAATGCAGAACAGTGGAGGATGCTCCATGGACAGAGACCTGCACATAGAGCCGGAGGCAGCTGGGGCTCGGAGATAACTTTCATAGCAACAACTAAATTGTATAAATTATGACCAATTTAATAAGCCTCTCAAACCGCTGAGGAAAATAATTGGCAAGCCATATATAATGAACCGAATATGACTGGTTCTAAATGAACCACAGGTGTGGAGCAACTTTATTTGTATTAATGCAATGCATCTTTTATAAAAGCACTTCTCTCTTTGTGCAGGTGATTCTTGCATGAGACCCAGTGTCTTTAATTTCTGTTGTTTCAATAGAAAAATAAATCCAACGTGGAGAGTAACGTTTCAATCGATGCCTCACCATCCTCGTGTTTTTTTTCTCTGGCAGGCGCAAGTACAAGAAGACGTCCCAGAGGTAAGAGTTGCTGCGGGGCCCTGGACCTCCTCCTTCATATTCATCCCACTCTCCTCCTCCTCCTTTCTCAATACTCTCCCTCTGCTCCTCCCGCTCATCATTACCACTGGACCTCATCGAACTTCCTTTACCTTTTTATATTGTCCTTCTTTATTGTCCATTGTTGCTCGTGCTGCAGAGACAACAACTCTGTCATTTAACCCTGTTATAAATATAGTGCAATCTAAATAAAAGTTGTTTTTGTTGCCATGATTATCTTCATTTACTATCAACCTCTGTTCCCGGGGGCCAGAAGTACAACTGAACACGTGTAACACACTGCACATTCACAAACTCCATTCCTGCCTCGTGTTGAATCAAGTGCCGACTCATCATTAACAGATTGCTGGAGCTCTAATGGATAGGACTGGTGGTGACGCAGATGTTTGGGAACCAGTGACGTCTCTGAACTTGAAAGCTTGATGAATAAGTGCAGTGCTGTGCATGTTATCTTTGTCATTATAAAACTTTCATTTGTGTGCTGCTGCTGGAGATGCTCGGGGGAAATCAGGCTCTCCATTAACCGGGACTTGAATGTGTTTATTTACAAGGGCGCAAACAGGGATTAATGAATTCCACTGGATGAATGGATAACGCAGATTAAAGTATAATTTGTTAGAGATGTTTCTGTATATATCTGAAAAAATGCTTTTGGTGTCCTTCGTTATTCATGTCGGCTTCTCCTGTTGTGACTTTTATTTCTGATGCATAGGGCACATTTTATGGCTTCAGGACCCGACAGGCCCTGTAAAACGAAATGTTTAAGACACATCTGCAGACAGGTTTAATACTTAGAGGTTAAAATGGTAACGCTGTGCTTTATGGGTCCCATTATTGAGCCTGTATTCCTTGAACCTTTATTTAATAATATCCAAAAATAGCTAGAATTTAGCCATAAATTCTGATATTTTTTTAAAAGGCCAACGCCTCAGTGCAAATTGAGGAACATTAAAGGAATTTAAGTTGCTTTTGTTATTGCATAATTTTAGTGTAATTATTAAAGTAAAAAACAAGGATATTTTGTTGCAGGTCGGTGAAAAATATATAGTTCATGTCGATATCCATCAAATTTTTAGGTTTCGAGCTTTTGTATTTGAGCAACTGTCAGATTGGTAACCTGTTCATATTTATGCGAGTGATGGTTACACTGTTTGTTGGTTGAATAGTTTTCATGGGATCATATTTGGCAACTAGACTGCCACTCAGAGTGCTAACCTCAGCCAAGGCCACACAGACCCCTTATGAAATCAAATGTAAAATCACTAGATACAGATTTCTATTTGGATCTGTTCCAAGTTGCACACACTCATAAACATCAGTCCCCTAAATGTGAGATCCATGAATTATTCCAAAAGAAAATGCTCTAACTCAAAATGTTATAGAGAGTGAGAAGGAATTCCTGGATCCGTCACGTGATCCGGATCTGCGCCAGAATAGAATGGGTCCTTTCCTGATACTTCCACAAGGTTTCAAGTTGATCATTCCAGTAGTTTTTGTGTAACTTGGCTAGCAGACAGATACACACTGACCAAAACAAACTCTAGTGTCATCAGCCTGAACCTTTAAAGGCAAATCACTGGTACATGTCTAACAGCAACACAGTGTTTTTCAACCATTCTCTTTATAATTTTCACTATAATTTCCAAACACCAGCACCTTCAATCAAACCAACACTGAAGCTTATTTCTGTGTTCAATGCACCACTTCTCTCTGCAACAGTATAATCAACTGGTGCTTCTTCAATCAGGAGAATACATTGGCACAGTTTCCTCTTTAGCCGAGTAAATAGGGAAATTGTAACGACTCCACAAATGAATCTCAAAACGTGTGTTTCTGAAGCTCCACTTTAACGCTGTTTCACGGCATTTTCAACTCTTTCTGCACAGTGAGGGTAATTGAAGGAGGCTCTCCTCACTCTACTCATTGCCACAGCGTGTGGTCTCTTGCAGCGGCATTGAGCTAGCTGCTGGAAACTCTCACTCTCCCCGTCTCTCCGTCGCTGTCGCTCCGTCTCGCTCGCTCTCACTCCGCTGGGTGGGGGAGTTCCTGTGTGGAGGAGCCGGGTGATTGACAGCTCCATATGTGTCTGTGTAATTACGGCCGGGCTAATTGGCAGAGAGGAACACTGGGACATTGTCATTACTGACACACCAGGACAGCCCCTCACACACGCAGATGGAGGGAGAGATAGCCTTCTTCACAGGGGGAGGGACGGCAGAGAGGGGGGGCTGTTTGTGTGAGTGTGTGTTTGCATGGAAAGGGAGTTAAGAGACATGAGAGTCAGGCTGAATAGAAGCAAAAGGTAACACTGTGTAGGCCTGAGTTTGTGTTGGTCTAGCTGTGGTGGTGAGGAAAACTGTTTGCCTGATACTATTTTGGTTATAATTTGTGATCACATGGTCACATTGTGATCGGCTCTTTCAACAGCTGACAGTTTCAAAACCCCACCTCCCTTAGTTACCGTTGCTATGCCTGGCAGCTTTCCATTCTTGCACAGCACATAGGATATGAAGAAGTGATGATTTATTATAATTATTAGCATTCTTAAAAGCATGTGTCCAACTAGGATTCTCATTTCAAGTCTGCAATCATCCAAGTTGTTGGCTGAAATGTAGTTTGCTAGCTAAATAAGCCAATGTTCGCTCTATGAGTCATTATATGACGCGTGCTGGAGACTTACCGTGTTTAAAAGGGAGATCATAACATGGAGGAGGCATAAACCCTGTCTCCTCCATGTTATCAGATGGGACACAGGCCAGAAGTCAGATCATCATAATATATGTCCAAGTGTTTAGGTAAATGTGGTTTTAATTACTTATTTGATGCTATAAAAGCTGGTAAAATGTATTGATTGACGGCTGAGAGTGTTTGATGGAGACCTTGATGCTGTCTCTTCACTCAACGATCACGACTCTGGCTCAAAAGGGTAAAATGGCAGCACTGGTATCAGGGATATTTTTGCTTCATTTAAGAATGAGGCTAAAGTTGGAGGATAAGATCGAAGGTTCCTTGCAAGTCATCTTCATCAGCTGGTTATCTTTGTAGGACATGATTCTTAGGATACAACAAGGTTCCTTGACTATAATATAGGACTCCTTTCGCCAAGTCTACACATAAAACCTTACAGCTACAGTCTTTTCAGTGGTTAGTCCAGTTTTATCTAAATATCTACATGCTAGTGAATGAGGGTTATTTTCATGATCTGAATATATTCTGTTTATAAACACAGAGGTGTTGCTGCTCTAATTACATCTCATTCTACACATTAGTCATTAGTCTTATAAATGGCTACAAGAGAAAAGGCTTTGAGTTTACGAATAACCGATATGATTAGCAATTGCAATTCTCTGGTGATATTGAGTTGGGCTGGGATTACTGGAGTGTAAACTTCCCCAAATCTGATAAGGATCGGGAGCAGAGACGTTAACTTGGAGCTGCTCTCTGGTCAGTCACCGTTCAGGGGCTGGTTTATCGAGCGGCCGATTCAGAAAGTGTTGCATCTCTGCTTTACCTCGAGCTTGTGATTGTGCCAGACAGCAATTTTATTCCATCCACTTTCCCAGAAAGAAAGAACCAGCAGTCACTCTTATGTTCACAGAAAATGGCATCGATCACCCAAGACTGACCAATTACAGCGATTACATAGCAGCAAAGCGACAAGTAGATGGATCTCTGTATTCCTTGGCGCTGTAAACAGCACCGAATGAAATGGGCTTTCACTTAAGCCTGTAGATATGCTCCAGTGGTCACTCCTTGTAGCCCAGGCTTTAAAAGCTTTAAGTGTTTTGCCATCTGATCCAGGCTTACTTCCAGCCTTAAATGGCCTTATGTAGTCAGCAAAGTTGCCAACGCTGTCAAGAGTGTGTGTGTGTGTGTGTGTGTGTATAAGATAGTTTTCCTGTCGCACTTCACTCTCACAGACCCACCGTGTTTGTGCACATTGCTTGGAAGCATTGCAGGGATGTTTACAGCAGATCAGTGACTCAAGCCTGCTCTCCTCAACTTTGCTGCATTCTTCAGACACATAGCTTGTAAATATGTGCGTGTTTAAAATATTGAGACTTATAGCACTGTCCCTTGAACTCATCAGTTTCCCGCAGATCTTTTTTAAATCATCTTTGGGAATCTTTTTTAGTTTTGTGGCTCTCGAGGCTGCTCAGAACATATTTCCGAGTTTGTCTTTAAGATGTGGAGAATTCAGCAGGAGGCTGATCAGGTCAGGACAGGTTCACATCAGCAGGAACTTTTCTGAACAGCATGCAGGAGGCAGGACATTACGCATAACAGATATTTGCTTTTCTGGTCATTTCTGGTAATAATTATCTGGAGTTTCGAAACAAAGCCGTTTTGGTTTTTAAATAAATGTCCACTTTATTTGTCTGTGTCATAAGCACTTGCTGCAATAATAACTTGATATTTAATGATGGAAATGTCAAGTCGCAGGCAGATACACTTTTTCTGGTGCGACTGCAAAATCAGAAGTAATTATCTAGCTAAGCAGCTTAAGAAGCCTGAGACTCTGAAAACAAATTAAAACACCACAGTGTTTGTTACCATGGAGGGCACAGAGGTCATGTCATCTTTTACATTAGAAGAAAAAGTGCAATATGCTCTTATAGGATCTCCCTTCATTTTGGAAAATGTAATTTATTAAAAAGTAAATATTGAACAGTTAAATTATTTAATGTAATAGTGATAATCATCAAGAGCTTGACTTTTTATCTTTGCAGAGGTGGTGTGATCAGATCTTTATCAAAGTATTCACTTTTATCTTGCCATGGTAAAACTCATGTCCATGCAGGTAAACAGGACAGCAATTTAGCTCTAGAAAAAAACAACAGTCAAATACCTATCACGAAAATCAGCACATTGACTGAGGGTGAAAACAGGAGCAGCAGAGAGGAGCACAGATATATTCAGGCTGAGAGTCACAAGGGAAAATTGATCTCTTTGGTTAATGTCAGTAATCAGGGAGCAAATCTTTCAGGCATTGGCTGCCTTTCAAGAACAAGCCATTAGATGCCATTACCCCGGCCTCTGTCTCTCTTCCCTGTGGTCCGCGGCCATTTGTCAGTCACCGCAGCGATTTGAAGATGAAGGCTGAACTGTTATGGAACAAATGCTGAAACAAACATAATCCTATCTCGTAAAACTAAGAACTATTGGTCTCTCGAGCAATTAGGAGCTGGAATTACAGCTGCAGTACAAAATGATGAGGTGCTCGGGTGATGAATATAAAATACAGACAATGATGCACACTGTTCAATAAAGATTGGACGCACGGTCGCTACCTCAGACTCAGTTGAAGCACAGTCTAACTTTTGAAATGTATTGTTACAAATCTCTGTCTCAGTCAGACACGTCAAAAAATACTATTCTTGCCATGACTGTGAATGTGATCAGTTTTTTTTTTGGCATATTGTTTTTATGATCATGTCATGTACAAGACACTGTTCTTACAAGTGTGAAGTGATTCAATCCACAAACCGCCCCCCCCACCCAAAAAAAATGGAATTCCTATATGGTCAATTCACACAAATCCAATGTCCCCCCCCTCTTCAGTTGGGTAGAAGCTGTGTTGGCTCATCTCGACTAAATCTGTTTACATTGCTTTTAATTGCAATTCAATTTTTTTGATGCACCACCTTTTCAGTTTGTCCACTCTTGAAATTACACCCAGCAGTTTTACTATTATGCTAAAGACAGAAGACAGAAGTTTCTGTTTTGTTTTGTGAGAAGCAAACATCCTCGTGCAACATCCGTGTAATCTGTTATCCTTTTCACATCAAGTACTGCGTGAAGTGGAAAAAGAAAATCTAGTTTGGAATCAAACAAATAAATGATTATACATCAGGAAATGTGATGTGAATACAAACATTTGCTATTTTCCCCACGTTGTGCTGTGAGTAATGAAGCTGCATCACGTAGTCTCTCTCATCGAAGGAGTGAATCATCCGCAGTATCTGCCGTGTTGATGAAAAACAAGCGTCTGCTTAGACAAGAGAACTCAAGACCTCAATTTCAGCCACTAATGATTCACTTTCTTTCTTTTCCCAGTCGAGGGGACGAGTTGTGGTGCTTTGTGTTTGGTTCTTGTGTGAAGCGGTTTTGTTTACATTCATTGTGTAGCACAGCCGGCGGCAGCAGTGAACCTGTCATTTTAGGAACCTTGATTGTTTTAAAACCACTACACTTGGATTTCTCTCTGGAAAACAGTGTTTTTTTTGTTGGTTTTTTTGTTGGTTTTAAAGCACTGATAAAACTGATACTTATGATCGAGCGCCTTTCTCCCTCGATCTCTCTTCACCTCCTTCTTACTCCCTTCACCCCATCGCCTCCTCTCGACTCCTACCTGATGATTACAGAGGTAATTGCCCGGCTCACACAAATCTCCGAGCTCGGGCTAATTACATTCTTCTCAACCGATCAACCCCCCCAATCTACCTCTCTCTCTCTCTCTCTTTTCCCTTTTTCCTCTACATCAGGTGCTCCTTTCTTTTCTGGAGGTATAACCGCCTCAGTTAGCACGATTCACACCATGTTAGAGTTTTTCTAAACCGTGCAGGTGCTGAGAGACCCCCTTCAGTTTGTGCACCAGCACACATGCACAAAGTAAAGCCAGGTTCTCCGATGTCCAAATAGCTGCACACAGACAAACAGCTGCTTGTGATGGATTTTCCTGCCCCTACATAGCTGCACACAATGAGGAAAATCACTTTCAAATTGATTTACCTTGCCTTTGCTTACCTTAAAGGGACATTATGAGAGGGTTACTGTATGCACGCGTGCTGCAGCTCCATTCTGTAGCGAAAGGGCTTCTACGCTGATTATTTTCTCCCTCTTTGCCAACCTCAGACATTATTGAGATAAGTGTATTGCTATTCCGAAGATTGATTGCAAAGCCCAAATGATGGGCTTTTATCCTAAGTTGAAGGCTACAGCAGAGATGAGAACATAAACGTCACAGGGTTTCTCTGGGCCCGCCCTGCTCGTGAGGCTTCCCCTTCCTGCAGCCTGCAGCAGATATGATTGCAGATTTATGGTGCAGATACTCCTCCTAATCTAGTTGTCTTTATCTACGCTTCCTCCAGCTAACCTCCACCCCCCCCCCCCTCCAACCACACACACACTGGCCGTTTGTCCAGAGGGTTATAACCCCAGATAGACGCAGAGGCAGAGGCCATTTCTTCTGGCGTCTGTGTTTTTCAGAGAGAGAAAATATTTGCCCACGCTGTGTTAGAATGTGAAAAATTGGCTAGTGTTTTGTACGCTTAATGTGTGTGCTTGTGTGTGTTGCCCAGAAGCCAACAATGTGTGTGTGAGTGTTTTTCTTTCCGTTCAGCTGTCTATCAGCTCACCTCATTCATCCGCAGCTAACCCAGTCATCTCAGCTCTAGTGGGAGTCACAGACCCTCACGCTCAGTGTATTCAGAGTCAGTTTTTGTTGCCCAAAGCCTCTGTCATGACCAGTGTGAGAGACCAGGTCGGAAAAATGGGCTTTTCTTGCAGAAGCAGGGATGGATAAGAGCAGAAATAATGCATGAGATTAGAATAGGCAATGTCAATGTTCTGAGCTCCACAGGGCTGTGGAGGTTTGGCCGGATTTACCTTTCGAAACCAGAACATGGAACAAGTTCAGTAAAGCAGAGCTGAGCCTTGTGGAAACAAGGGAGAAAGTATTTTTGGTTTTAAAAGAATTAAGGGATAAACAGATTTTTAAACATTCAGTTGATCACATTAAAGAGGGGATGTAAAGTCTTTCTTGAGTATGAAGTGTAGTCTGGAACTAGATCCTACGGCATTTGGAGAGAGCACGCCTCCGCCAAGGTTAACACCCGATCTCTCCTTGCTAGAGAACGTGAAAAAACATATCTTCATCACTCAATTTATCCAGATCTGCTCCAAAGTTTGACAGTTTTTTCCTTGCATCATCAATTTCTGGGACATTGGTTCAGTAGATATCGGGTAATCCTGCCGACAGTCAGATTAAAACATAACCTCCTTGGCATACTTACATAGCTGAATGTGCATATCACATAACCATCTGCGTAAACAGGTCATGCACATGGTGGTGTAAACAGGAAGCAGATTACTTACTCTGCAGTTGGTTCCTAAAATTAAAGGGATAACTAATGAGAAACAACGAAAAGTTAGAGCAGGGATTTCTTTGTTTGGACAGGAACTGCATGAGGTGGAACTGTTAATGAAAGTAAGTCATAACTCAGCCCCAGAGTTTTAGAGGTCAAATGGGACCAGTAACATTTCCTAATCAAACCATCATAGGTCCTTGGAAACTCTGTGGATGGCAATGATGCATTTAAAAACTGAATTGTAGAAGTGTGGATGCAGCCTAATATTTTGTTTGAATAAACAATTCTCTGAAACAACTACTTACAAAACATCAAGTCAAAAACTATCGTCAATATATGTTGCCCCTATTTAACAGATTGATGCTTATAGTTGTTGTAATCACTGCTTTGCATTATCTGCCAGCATTTGTCATAAAAGATCTTACTTCATCTTTCTTTGCCAAGCAGTAAATTAAAAGCAGTAATTAAACTTGTTTGTTTTTTTAAGGCGGCTCTCAGCCACTGTTGGAAAGTAACCAAGTAGTTAATGGCCTGGTTAGTGATGTGGTGCTTTGTAGCTTAGCTGTTATATAAACCATGGACAGTGAAGGATTTGGCTTTGTAAAGTGAAAAGTGTTGTTTGTCACTCGGTAGAAAGCTCTTTTGTCAAGTGGTGGGGAGATTAATAAACACTCTGCACCTTCCTGTTGGTGTTTGTTTGCAAACATTCATCATGTCTGCCTTTTCTGTGTGTGTCTGTGTGTGTCTGTGTGTGTCTGATAATGCATGACTTGTTTCTGGATGAATGTGTGAGTATATGTGAATGAGCTGAGCAGTGTTTGATTTGATGTTAATCTGAGAGGAAGGCTGGGAGTCACAGTGGTGACGCAGCCAGGTCTCTGTTTTCTGTCCCCGTTTCTGAAACGCTCTTTAGGACACACTGGACTAAACATCCTCTCCAGACCATACCCTGTCAGTACATTAGTTCACTGGGACACAGCTACATTCAGGTATTCTGCACTGTTGGCTTTAGTAATCTGATCAGCTCCTCATGTTCTACACTTTCTCCATCACATTTAGTACAAGTTGTGACAGTGTGGCAGAGCAGGCATGTTAACACAGTGGGTTTTTATCTCTCCTGCTAAGTCTCGGATACATTTATCTTCCACTGATTCACTGATGAATGAAAGTAGCTGCATCACAGGATGATTCTGAACTGATTAAATCTCTCCATGCTGGAAGCTTTTACCTTTTTCTTCAAGAATAACAATGGAATACAAAATATGAAAAACCTTTGTATCAAGCCATCACACAAAAAAGTTATTTTTGAGTTTTTAAACCATCTACATCTGCCGTGAAATGCCATTGTGTGCGCTTACAAATATATTATAGTGTTATAAACTAAAACCAGTTGATAGTTTATATACAGCTCGTTAATACTAAATAGGGGAATGTAATGTTAATCCATTTAGATTTTTCTCTTTCATTTGTGTCCTGTAGTGAATGGGCACACACACAGACACACACACACACAAACACACGTGTGCTCTCACAGACAGCAGTATTTGGGAATAGCTTATAGAGGTGATATAGGGCACATGATATGTTGAATGAATGATTCTCTCGTATGTATGCAGGTCTAAGGACACAAGTTCACATCATATCATTGAATGTGAGGCTTATTAGCTTCTCAGATGTATACACAACCAAAAGTTGTCTCTCAGAGGATGTGGATTACATGTGTGTGTGTTTCTGTGTGTGTGTGTGTAAAGGGTCAGACTGTAGTGCGCACTTCATTAGCGAGGCCTCTCAACAGATTGGTTGTGTTGTGATCTGAAGGGAATAAGTGGCCTTTAAGGAGAGCATCAAAGACATGAGGAGTCTCATGAATCCTCTCATCACTTTGCCGTCTGCTCTTGCCGAACGTAATGAGTCATAAATTCAGATCTAATTTCGTTAACCCCGGTGTTTGATGGAGACGTCCTGTGTTTCATTAAAATGACTTTTCTTGGTGTTGAGGGAGTGTTATTCTTTGTAGTTCTCTACCTACTATTATATTTTTGGGTAAAATGGAAACGTTTCGAAATGGAATATGACAAAAGGATTCACCAAGGCAATTTCCTCTATGTGTAAATATACCAGGCAATTAAAATAATTCTGATTCTGATTGGCCCCTTGTTTACTGACAACAGGTATGAAAAGTCTGTTATCTTTTGTTTTACTATTATCAGTTCACACAGCAAAAAGAAAAAAGCTCATGGTTCCATTCTGAAGCCTTTCAAGGGACTAAAGCGGACCCCACACGAAAGGGCCAATCGGAGCCCTATGTCAAACCAAACCAAAGCCTTTGTGTTGTGTCAGTCTCCTCCTGTGCACCAGTCAGAGTATTTAAGTTGTCACAATATTGACGTTGTCCTGGACTTTCATAATCAACTGATCTTGGGCGCCTCCTCTCATCTCCGGCTCCGGGCCTTTATCTGCTTTACCTTAACATTTCCCTGGACTTGATTTTGCTGTATTCATTTGAAGAGGACCATTGGTTTCATATAGAAGGAGGCACATGCACTTAAATGCCTTAACATGAACACTTGTGTCAAAACACAGAAGAGAGACTCTTGTATTACAACAAACACAGAGGGAGCTTCAGTCTCGCTCACGGCGCCATTACAGCCCTAGATCTTTTCATTAAAAATCGCTGTTGGCTGCTATTTTTACAATTTCATACAAATATGAATTTCAAAGTCGACTTAATTTACTTCACTTTGTCTTTGTGCTTCAACTGAGAAAATAAAGCAGTGAAATGACAAATGGGAGAGAATATAACAAATCAAAGTTAAACATTTTTTAATCCATCTAAGTTATTTTACTCCATTAATTATGCATGCATTCATTTTTACTTTCCCTCCAGACTACCAGTTAATAAAGAGAATATTGAAAACTTATCACCAGGAACATTTCCTTTTCCCCTGACTTGAGGGCGGACGGCTCATTATACAGTTTGATTCTCAGGACACGTCTTTTTATGAGCTTTTCATTGGTTTCTACCGTAACTGTGGAAATTTGTTGTGATTTACCAGGGACAGTAATGACTGCTGAAATACTGAAGTGTTGACAAATGACGCTTGCAAAGAGAACTGAATCCATTTTTATGTGCAATAAAGGCGGAGGTCGCATGGTCCTCTGTGGTTGTGTGTGTGTGTGGGTGTGTGTGTGTGATGATCAGCTTGTGTGAAGTGGCCCATTGCCAAAAACAGTGTACTCTGATGTCCTTGTTTGTCCAGGGGTTGAGGACAGACCAGCGATGACCTCACTCACCACACTGCAACACTTTTCAGGCTTTATTGATCTATCTATGTGGTTGTGTGTTCCTGTGGGGGGGGGGGGGGGGGGGGGGGGGGGGGAGGAGAGAGAGAGAGAGAGAGAGAGAGAGAGAGAGAGAAGGACAGGGACAACTGCATTACCCATGTCCGGTCTCTTTGTTTAGAATTACTCATTTCTCCACGAGGACACATCTGTTTCACTATGAAAATATCAAGGTAATTCAGCTTTAGAGGATCGGACACTCTGTGTAACACAAAGCTTTGGTTCCTGTCGCGTTACACCTGCCCCCATTGTCACTGTGACACGCAGGCAGCCATAGTTGGCTATCACCATGTCTGGATTACTGCAGTAATAATCTCTGGTTGGTTTGACTCCCACAGCATTATGCACTATCTGTTATTACATTCTGGCTCAGAGTCAAAGACATAATCTAATTGAAAGCAAAATTTTCTCTGTGTGTGTGTGTGTGTGTGAGATTTTATAGTGTATGTGTGTGTGTTTGACCACAATCACCTATGCCATTTTGCGCTTCAGGGATGTAACTACCTTTACATTAAGTACATTTGAAGGCGAAGTCTGTTATGTTGTGTTTATCTCAGTGACCTTCACATCTGTTCCTCTACATTTCTACGTTTCCAATATGACACATGCACACACACACGCACACAAACACACGAGTCAGCCATGAAAAGACAAACAAATGTGATGCTTTTTCAGTTATTTTTGTGATAAAGCTTTCACACAACGTCTAAACATTTAGTTTGAGACTGCACTACAAATACAGTATTGTCACCGTCTTCAGAGGACATTACATTGGCCCGACTCCAAACCACTGAGATCATCATGGACAATAATCGCCTCTGCAGGGACAAGAAGGCTCTTCAGAAACAAATCAGTGACCTTGAACGTAAACGTTGGTCCTCTGACAACCAAGACACGGACCTGGAAGAAATCGACCTTTACAATGAAATCGAAATGAACTCTGAGTAAAGAAAAACTCTTTATACACATCTTGAAATAGCAGCATAGAAGCATGAACCCTGAACCTTGAAACCTTGGTATCAGCAAACCCCTCTAAGCAAAGAAATGAATAATAGCAGAGGCAGTCAGCACAGACCAAGGAACAAGAGAGGGAGACCCTTCTAGCGGAGGTGAAGGAGAAAACAACCTTGCAGAAGGACAAACAAGCCTGAAAATAAGATAGGGTCATGTTTAAATGCGCTCACCTAGGATCTCAAAGAAAACGCTCAATGCAGGAAATAGCTTGAATTGGTGGTTTGTACGTCAAGGTCTCTGAGATGGAGGAAGATCGCTCGAAGGCTTGGACGAGCTGATGAAGGAGAGAGATTAGCACCATCCTGCAAATTATAGAAATTATAATAGTAATAAGACATTTAAAAATATTTGTTGAATGAAGACATGAGGCTGTGGTGAGTGAACTTGTTTCCATAGTCCACAAGTCCTCCCAGTCTACCCACTTCATCCATCACCCCTTTCTGACCTGTGTGACTGCTGTTACACATCTTGTTGTTCCCTTCTCTCTTTTGATTTCCTCAATCTTGAGTTTTGGTCATTTTAGTCCTGCTACCCAACAAGAAGTGGGTTTCTTTAGATACAGAACCAAATGTATTTGCAGGATCCATGCAGACAACTTATGCAGGAAGGATGTTCACTCTTGGGCAGTACTGCCGCGATATCATATATTTTCTGCAAATCATTTTCTTCAGAGACTTGTCCTTGTCAAACTACATCGTGTGCAGTCATCAATCTACCTCTCTCTTATCGTCTTTGGCTGAAAATGGCAATAAATCAGTATTTCACCTTCATGTGTCTTGTGTCAGGTCTGTTGTGTTTCTCTCGTCTGTTTATTTATATGAGAACATGTTTTCCCTTTTACTTATGTTTGCAGCAGTACTTCTAGAATTGATTGAACAAAGATAAAAACCCACAAACATTGGCTGCCTAATACATATATGTTCGTTATTCTTTATACAAAAGTGTAATGAAGACACACAAATATACACAGAAACTTTAATTCTGATTGATACATTTCTAATGGTGAACCAGACACGATCATATCTCTGGCTATATGTTCATAAATGTGCATTTACATTTTGTAGTTTTGCATTTTGCCGCCATATAATATTCACAAAAACATAGTTTGGACAAAATATCAAACCATAACAGATATATGCATGTATATATAAATGTTACAATGTATTTATTTTTATCTTATCAGTTTAAGGAATGAATTCAAATGTCCTTTCTTTGGTATTGCCTGGAACCGCTGTATCCCTCCTTTCTCCATCTGCCTGTGTTACTTGTTTCAGTCGTTCATTCATCTTACGCACCCTCGAGTCTCCAACTGTAATTGTGTTTATGAGTCGCTCCCCGTGGTGACTCACCTTTTAAAAGCACAAGAAGAGTTTTTTTTAAACACATTTCAATTGTCCCAGATTGGTTGTTATTGTTCAGAAATTTGACTTTGCTGCTCCCAGTGGGGCTGTATAAGTTCTGTAAGAATCCATGTTGAAAGTGTACCGCAGCATCATTTGACACTGACAACACAGGACAAGAGGGTTTGTGGCTAAACTGAAGAAGATTGAAGGGTTGCACCACATTAGCATCTAATTGTAGATTGGGAGTATGTTGTATTTGTGACTGGAGAGCAGTTTTCTAACCCTTGATTAGTTCCAGGGTTAGTGAGCCCTGTCCTGTACTAATACCTCTGCATTGGAGTTGCATTGTGTACTTCAATAGGAAAGAGGAGACGGAGTACTTTCCTTAAGCATTGCATTGTTAGCTAGTGTGGTATCTTCACAGGAAAGATCAGCATGAGCCAGTGATTGTTGTCGTTATGATCACGTCGTCACTAATAATCGGGCACGGCCACCATGAAGTGTAAACGCAAACGTGTGTACCTAGTGTCGGCCTCTTGCAGTGAAAACACAGTACATAGTACACATCGTTCACTATTTCATTTCAAAAGAGTCAGCCACACACAATAAAAGCATCAGCTGGAGATGGAGTGCTCAGAAAGTTACTGAGTCAATATGGCACGAGGTAGATTGGAAGGCTTGACAAGCATTTACCAAAGGGTCAGTTATTCCAATGTGTCATATATTCAGTTTCACTTGAAAATACATGACACATTGAAACCAAAACTACTCCTCACACTATTTCACTTTGCCTTAAAGCTAATAAAACTCTGCAGTGCCTGTAGACAACTCCGCTGTAGAAATGCTCTGTCACTTTAAGGAAACAAACATTGGATCTGACAGCAAGGAGTTCACTCTGTGTCACACACAAGGTCCCTCTCCGCCTCTGTCTCCTATGGACCTGTGGTGGCGATTGAATGCATATTTTAATCTCCGGGATTACATAACACAACGCGTTAGGGATTATTCTCCAGCAGCGACACACGTTCTAGGGGATGGAGTGTTTGTCGGCACAGTTAGTGCTGTAGGTATATGGTCACTGCAGTGAAACCAGGGCTGTGATTCGTGTGCGACATTAGAGATGCAAACATTGTTTTTATTTTGTTTTACGGTTTTAACTCTTGATTTTCTTGCCTCTTAGCGTCACTCAATGCGCTACATTTGCAGGGTGTAATTTTAGTTGCCATATGGAAACACATAATGTCAGGTCATGTAGAGTGCATGGCGTGCTGGAACATATGGTGCAAGGACAAGAGGGTGTCGTGGATCGAGTGGAAGAATAAACAGAGAGAAGGATATATACAAAAGTTCTATATGTGTTTATGGTTTCCCCGTGGGAGTTGATGGAGTGACAGGAGCTCTACAGATCCTGAGGTCAATTAGTGCAGTTGGGTAGCTTTGTTTCAGGCCACTGGACTTTGATAACGCAATAAGATTTATGTAATTTCAAATATTCAGCTGTCTGTTGCATTTTAACAGACTTGAGTCGGGTGGTGAAAGACTGATAGAGCTGCTTCACTCGGCTGGCCTCACTAATCTAGTCCAACAAAGAAGAACACAGGGATATGATCTGGGAGCTGTGTTAGTGTTTCCAGCTTTTTATGCAAATGTGAACCACGCGTTGCTTTGCGGCGAGTTTAATTTCAGATTAAATGTGTTACTCCTCATACCTTGTGTCTTTGATTTCACACACTGATAAAACAGTGAGTACCTCAAGTATTAAGGTAATGTACAACTTTGCCGGCTGGATTGTTTTTGCAACTTTGACTGAACTTAAAATAAATAGTTCTTATTAGAGCTAGAGATAGATTAAGTTTTTTGGGGGCCGATGCCAAAACCATGAGTAGGCACTCGGCAGTAAAGAAAAGCTTCAATGTTTCTTAAATGTCCTCATCAAACACTTGTGACAAATAAAATCTGACTCGGGTTTGATAAGTTTAACCATAAACTTGATTATTTGTATCTATAGATAAAAAGAAAAATCAAATAGAACCAAATCTACATCTTGAATTAAGAAAATAAACATAGTCAATGTGGTTAAAGGACATTTAACCATAAGGTCTTTTATCATGACATGGGTAGTTCTATATAGAACAACTTACTGAAAACTTCTTAATACGAAACAGTTGTTGTATATTGAATAGTTCCCTAAAGTTTTTGGGTGCTAAAATGTATCAATATATATTATACCATGAACTTGAATTTAGATAGTCGGATGAGCCTCGCTGCACCAGTCTATTTTTTTCAAAGCAGCTCTCTAAAACTGTCTGTTCATGTTCTATAATGTGTTGCTCAAATCTATTTGTCATTTGAAGCCTAAAACCGAAGGCGGACAGTAGTACGGTCATTAGTGAGTCCATTAAATCCCTAATTATGCGACACTGCAGCAGCGTCTATACGTTCCAGGAAGCTCCCGTTTTCACCATAAATGAATTTGCTTCCATTTGACCTCCTCTCCCTCTAAATCTATTGTCCTCTTCTGATGATTAATGGTGTGAGTCATGGAAAGAAACTATTAATTAGCCATTTCTACTTTTTATACTTTTTGCATTTTTGGTGTTCATATAATAAATCATAACAATTCACATTTCACCTTGACAATATAAGACGAGTTGCATGCTTAACTGTATGAAGTGTAGCAACCATGGGCTGTTTAGACAAACTGCAGTCCAGCACTGATGTACAGGGGAAGGCTAAGTTATTTGATAACCTCATTTATCTGCACTGGAGGATACTATTTTCCTAAATAAAAATAAATCTATGCATGAAAAACTAAAGTGTTTAATGAAGTACATCCTTCAATTTGCAAATGTTGATACTGCTTTTATTTGTTTTTCTCACAACATCCACATACATATTCAATATCTGCTCGGTGGTTTTAATTTTTCTTAGTAAATTAATGTAATTTCTTTGAGACGGTGAGAAAAAAGTTCATATATACAAGGCCTGTTGTTAACTGCGACTTTATTTTCATTATGATTTTGATGTTAAAACTGATATTTACGCAAATTTCAACATCTTCTTGCACAATGTGTTAGAATGATCAAATCAATAATTGAAACATGTTGTACTCATAATTTCTTCTAATGCAATGGTTGAGATTAAGGTTAAATGATCTAAGTTGATATTTCTGTTCCAAAGAGCCCAACCCAACGAGATGCTCTCAGTTTCCTTCTGTGCTCCAGCGGGTGTTCCCCCACTGTAACTACATAACTCTGTCACATGAGGATTAGATCACGCTGTTAGGACCGAGACCAACCCCCCCCCCCACGCACATACCCAAAGGTACACAGGTGCACTAGTCTGATACTCCTGTGACGCAGTGCTGCCTGTCGTCATGCTGTCAGGCTGCTTGTGCAGACTGACTCCGTTAAGCTGTTGTCTCTGTTTTTATTTCCCTGCAGAACAAATGACTTCCCAGAACTAACAAATTGCTTACTGGGATTAAATGAAACGTAGTTTGGATTTGGAAAAGGATTTAGATTTTTTCTTTTTTTTTTTGCAGACAGCCGGAACACAAATACATGCACACTTGCTCATTAGCAGAATCACATTCAAGTTGATTAGCTTAGGAAGTGTGGTCAAAACCCACTCGTCTCTATGTGGTCAGGCAGCACACACGATAAGGCACCACAGTCACCACCCAATAACATCATGATGTTAATGATTGATGAGGATTTAAATTGTATTCATTAGGATCTTTCTGCCATTTTAAGCTTTAGTCTCACGGCCATTCTAGCTTTACATTGGTCTTCAAATTAAACCCTTTAGCCTGTGTGGTCCAGGTTGAGCCGGGTCACATCTACTGAAGCTGCCAGTGAACACTTCGTTCAACTCACTGCTGTGCACCACAAAGTGCATGGAGCCTAACCCTGTGTATTGTAGTTCACTGTGAAGAAACCTGCCCACTGTCTACTCATGTTCACACACCTGCCTGTCAGTAATATGGCAACTTTTATTTGAGCAAAGAAGGAGAATTTACAGCATCTACTCTGGAGGTCGCACATTTGTTTTATTTGCACAACTGCTTCAAAACCTGTAAAAACATCACTGCCTTGAGCTGACTACTGAGGAGTTCAAGGTATAACTTCTGGGATACTGACATGTTGTCTCTGGTTTATGTAAATGCCACACTATGGGTTATTATATATATACTCCAGCACATCATTAGTTTATTTGTTTGTTATTTGTATCTCCCCACTCAAGCACTGCACTGATATTTACTGAGTTAATTAAGCGAATCATCCAAGATAACGACTTGTTTTGACTCTTAGTGTTTTACTAAGTACTTGTTGTAATCAACTCTTGCTCTTTTGAAATCCATGACTTTATTTGTTATGTTTATCTGTATACATTTATATATCCTTCACACTTTTATTGTTCAACTAACGAAAACATATGCATAAGTTTAAAAGGTAAAGTTGGAGGTTGGGTGAATAGTCAAACACAAGTAAATAAATGACAGAGTCTAATCATTGCAGCCTCATTTCACATCTGCAGTAATGTTTTGTGACACATATCTTTCCTGAATGTGCAAATCATTTAATTAATATTTTTGAAGATTTATTTTGTACCTCATCTTGTGGATTTGATTGGCAGACTCTGACACCAGTGGGCTGCATGGAGCCAACCACTGATCTTTTTTAAGGTTACTTCTGTCCCCCCCGCCATCCTTGTCACATCTGTCATTCGCAGCCTCCCACGGCGGAGGCTTTGTTTTGAGCAGATATCGGAACTTTTGAAGGAGTTACCGATATTGTTCCGAGAGTGCGCTCACTTGCACGGAGGCAGCATTTGTAATTTTAATGAGAGCCATCAGCAGCAGCCTGAACCTGCTACAGCTCTTCCCTCCCAAAGCTGAATGGCCACCGACGCTCGGTGTGGGCGTCACATTAACATTTGTATTTACATACACAGCTCACATTCCACAGCAACACAACAGACACTTTAACACGATAGAAAATATTTGTCAATATACAACAACGCAAGTAATTTTCCACCACCTTCCGTCCTTAATGTTTTTCATTGATAATCTTCAGGGCTGTATCATTCTTCGTGATATAAGTGTGTTATTGGACTCTGCACAAACCCTGTCTCTGTTTTTCAGTGACAAAGAAACAAGTGGAAAAACTGTCACGTTTGTCATAATCAATGGCGAACAGCTCCGAGAGTTGCCTCATCGTTGCCGTTGTTGATGAGAAGACGTCTCCAGATTAAATCGCGCCTCCTGCCTCCCTGCCTCCACCAATCTGTCTTGTCAAAATGTAGATGTCCCTGGACCCCGGTGTTTTATCGACTGGCATGCCGCAGTCACAAATCATGGTCCAGACTGCACAATGTGTGGCAGCACGGCTTAACTGAGTCATCCCGTTTTTACAGGCCTTGTTCCTCCTATCAGCCCAAAACCTGTGTGTGTGTGTGTGTGTGTCTGTGTGTGTGTGTGTATTCCCTGAAAGCATGCTAATCTCCCCGGGTGATTGCATTGACCCCAGGCCATTGATTACACACCATCAAGGCTAAATGTCATTGGAACACAGGCGGTGACCATTTTTTTGCATCCTGGCAGTTCTCTCATTCCCCCTCTGTTCAACGAGCCCTATTTTACCCCCCCCCCCCACAGTTGCTTTCTGCTGTGTGGGAAATGGGCTCCGACTGTTTCTGTGGCTTTTCAGTGCAGACCTGCTTTTATGATGAGATAAATCAAAATGGAATACATTTCATTTTTAAGGTTTTTTTTTTTTCCTGGTGGGTTTGATGTAGATTTTTTTTTTTTGCCTGAGTGACAAAGCAATTGTTCGAGGAAGGAACAAGCTGTTGCTACGTAACCTTTCTTTTTTTGCTGTTGAATTTTTCCTTTTTTTCGCCCCATCGTTCACTTCTGGCTGTCACAACAGCTGTCGAGAGGTTGAGCGTGGTGGAGACACACTTTACTCTGCAGGCCGAGCTCCAGTTTGACACCAGGTCATTTCAGTCTTTTCATTTTTTTGCTTACAAATTCCTATTCCTCTCTCTGAGCAGGTCGGCCAAGGCCAAACGACTGGATGCAATAAGAAAAAGAGGAGGAGAATGCTCTCAACCTGAATTGCAGCTCTAATCTCCTCTGTGCTCTCTCTCCGCTCAGCCCGACGAGGAAAAACAAATAAATCTTTCATCTTCAGATAGAGGCGGACAGCTGGGGGCTCATTTCTTTGCCACGCTCGGTCACTGGTCTGCTAAACCCTGCAACCACTGGAATTTGTGTGTGTAGTTGGGAAGGTGACATCCATGAGGCAATATTACAGGTAGCTGGTTATTCATGTTCTTTTATGTTTTATATATAAATAAAAAACAAATGTATTCAAAGGTTTATTTGCGATTCGGTTTTTAAAGCACAGTGAACTAGAAGTAGAGTGCGTACCTCTAACAAGGCCCAACAATGCCCAAGCTCCACAAAATTTCACAAACTCATAGATATCACTTCCCTTAACTTGCCAAGTTTTCATCAAGATCCATGAATTACTCTCCTGACCCATATTACATCTTTTCGCCAAGTTCCGTGTTCATCCCACCTGTAGTTTTTGCATAATCTTGCTTTCAATCAAACAAACTACTAAAAACATAACCTCCCTGCCAGAGTTCAAAAATCCCAAACGAATATTTCAATCAGAATAAAAAAAATGCATTATATCAGCCTTTCCGTTCTCACGCTCCTGTAAATGCACTTTTCTAACCTACAGATCTCTTCAAGCCAAAAGGTCTGTGATGATACATTCATTGCAACTTCATTCTCACGTCTTCTCAGCAGCTACACGTCAGGAGGTTATTTGTGGCGTTTTTTTACTCCATTGAACGCCGTCATATTGGAGTTCCTGCAGGTCAAGCTTTCAGCTGACCCCCGAGCTGGCAGTGACATATCGAGCCGTCAAAGAGCAAATACATGGAAGCACATATCAAAGACTTCAGCGATGGGGGCTGGTCAGCTGTCGCCTCTGTAATACTCTGTCACCACCTTGGAAAGGTTGCCAGCGTAATGCAGAGACATCCATACTCAAACCTATTTTTACACCTATGGATTAATATTAGGAAATCAATGTATTAAAGTGGCACAGTTGATTGCAGCTTTTAGGGATTAGACCCTGCATCCTTCCTGCTTAACTTTGGCTGCTTATATTCCACCCAATATAGCACACATTGTTTTACATAATTTAAAGGGAAAGGCACAAATAGAAATGCCTATTTACCACATTTCTGCTGTGGTGTGGTTCAGTATCTTTCGGACATTCGCTCTGTGGCCGTGTTTTGAGGTTTTTCTTGTAACAGTAGCAGCAATATGTGGCTGGTTTGAACCATACGTCATGTAGAGCTCGGGACTGTCAACCGAGCTTCATGTGTATGTATGAGCAATATTCTCAGAGTGGTACCCGAGCATCGGCTCTTTCATGGCAATACTTTCTACATACACTACAGTTCATATCGTCGGCTTCTCTTCTGTTCACATTTGAGCTTCTCTACTGTATCAGTGCCACATAACCTTTCCTGATTGTTTTCTAAATGTTTCCTTTTTTTCATCTCAAGCACTGGTGCAGTGATTATCTAAACCTGCCTGTTTGGAATGAGCTGTTTTCTTGCGGCTCTCTGTAAAAGTCACCTGCAGTTATTCAGCCACGATGAGTTAAAGACCTGCTGCTGGATTCAATCTGCAGAACCCTGAAGCTGCACAAGGAGCTGTTCATGTGCTACTTTCAAAATTCAGTGGAGCTAGATCTATAGTCAAAAGATTTGATTGATCGATTATTCAATTAACCTTTAAAGGTAACTTGAAGTAATTTTTCAATCCCAAAAAATACCAAACTTTTCATTTCTTGTTTGTTTAAAAAGCCAGTATTGTTGTTTTTTCCTGTTTAATATAATTATAAATTAAAAACATTTTGGTTCGTGACTGAAATTCGAACACTAAGTCACCTTGGTTTTTAATTTGTCATAATTTTCTGACAAATTAAGGGATAATAAACTAGTCCCTTTAATATTTATATAATCTTTTCTAAACAGTTTTCGGTTATTAATGGATTCTTTTGTTCTGTCGAGCCATGTGATCCAACTCGTTTGGCTTTCGGAACTGTCGAGGCAGAATTCCTTCTGATAACTTTGTTATGAAAGATTTAACCTTTTGTCCTGTGTTCAGACTGAGGAGTTGATAATGGAGGGAAGAGAGAAAATGACTTCAGCACCAGAGCGAGTGTTCGGTCACAGCGAATCACACGGCTGTTGCTCCTCTGCCCTGCCAGCTACATCTCTAGCTTAGAGGGAATTTTATCAGCTGGCTCCGAGCCCAGGAGTCACTTTGGGCCTGACCCGTTCTATTAACACAGCGTGTCGCCTCCCATGCTAATGACAGCAGGTGAAATGAGCCAATTCAGTTTTGGGTGCCGGATACACTGATTTATGGAAAGGACTTCACGCTTGTTGACATCATCACACATGTCTTCCTCTTTGGTTTTAAAAGGAAAACAGAACTGATGTTTGAATTGTTGTATCCTGCAGTTTAAAAAGGGATTTAAGGAAAACAGAAAATCTTTCAAACACTACTTCATTCTCTCTATAAAGCCGCTCTGGTGATCCGCACGAAGTAAATTATCTTTTGAACGAACGTCAAAAATTGATTGGGCTTTCACTTTAGTCCATTGTTGGACAAACAAAAGCAACAAGCCTGCGACAAAGCTTCTCTCCAGAAACACTCAGCAGGGATCAACATTTTCTTCAATACATGTGCTAATGTCATTAAATGTTGGCTTTAAAAATAAGCGCGGCACACCAGCACTACTGTGCAACAGGATGGAAAGTCAAAGCAAATGAGCAACAACTAAAAAATCAACATTGTTTGTTGGATTGTAGACGAATGGCTTTGTTCAAGGAGTTTCTTTCCTTTCTCAGATATTAGCAGGGAAGCTCACTGGCACACAGCTGCTCTTAATAACCATTATTAGCGCCAACGGAATCACATGTGCACTGATTCTAGACCCGCAGCTTCCAGGTCGTCCATTCACTTCCTTGTGATTCTTAAAATAGCAGCTCCAGAGAGACGTCGGCACGTGAAGCAGCTGCTGTCATATACAAGGAAACATTGTGATCAAGGTCTACCTAAAATAACAGCCGCCATCTTTGAAATAAATTAATTTAACATGTCATTAGTAAGTTTGGTCCATGCCCCACCCACTAACATGGAGAAGACAGGGTTTATGACCTCCTTTGCAGCCAGCGTCTAGCCTCCCTAACCCTAACCATAATTCCTGCCAATATTCATGGTTCCCAGAGGATGAACCCCACTGACTCTGAGGTTCCCCTGAATCTTCTTGTAGTGACACCATGAAGTTGACATTTTTTCTACTTTTCTTGAAATATTTTACAACCATAGATTACCATGAAAATCTGACATTCGAGAAGAGGAAGAGTTGTTGAAATGTTTCCTCTCTGACATGTTTTTTTTTTTATTCAAATACCAGTAAGTGATTTTGTCGACTGTGGTGACACCTCACTGGGCTGCGAGCTTGGATCTAGACTCTCTGTACTTAAACCTCTCACTAGACTTTTCTGCATCAATATGGAAATTGTGACCGTGTGGCTCTTCTATAGAAGCAGGCAGGAAGAAATTACTTTCAGCATTTCCCCCTGATATTGTTGCACAGCAGACAGTATGTCAGAGGTCCTCATTGAAGCCTTGCAGCCAAATAGACACAAGTTACACTTCTGTCCCATATTTTTGAGGACTTACTTTACCGTTCAAATTGATATATAAATCTGGTCTTGTACACGTTTGATCTGCTAACATAGCGTGAATGCTTCTGTGCTGTCCACATTAAGGCCTCAGTCACAACTTTGGCCATTAGAATAAATGCGATCATGTTTTTATCGAGACCTCTTTGCCTCCACCAGTTGAATAGAAACGTTTTGGATCCTCCACTTGTCAGAATTGCCGCTTCTGTCAGGGAATGTAATCAATGAGAGCACCTGAAACCTTCTACTCTCCCACCTCTCTGCTTAATAATTCAGCATCCAGCATAGCCTCTGTGGGCATTGACTGTGAAAGGGAGCGCATGACCTCCAGCTCAGCAGCAGGTGGTATTCTGCTCGGGGGTTGCACTGTGCACAAATTGATGATAACTTGCTTTTTCTCTTTTGAGCTATTTCGGTCGGTCCTTTGCTATATGGCTATGGTGAATGTGAAGAAAGAAAAATTACTGAAGGCATGAATCTATACCCACAAGCATATTAACATTGAGGAAATATAACACAGGGAATAGAGTGCTTTATTTATTTAATGCTAAATCACTCAAATGTTCAATTTATTGAGTATGACTGAATAAATGTGCACCACAATGAATGCAAAAATGTTCACGGCAAACATATATTAATATCTGCAAATGTTTCAAGTGTCCTTCACAAAACCAGCAGCTATTTGTAAATGCCACCGTGAAAGTGATAACATTTTTATAAAGCCTTTAACTGTCTTTAGAAATGCTCACGATTTACAAACATTGAATCTGAACCAGTCGGGTGACGCTGACCCGCACGCAGGCTATAAATACAATGAGATGTCAAAGTTCACATAGCAGGAGAATCTGGAACTGTTATATCAAATGTATGTTACAATTTTAATAGAAGACACATACAAACGAGTGAAGAGTCTGCAGAAATTGAAGGTGGCAGATTTTAAAATCTTTGAAATCAGTGATGACTTCATTCCTATTAAGTGTCCCATTAGTGCTCGAGCAGGACACCAGAGCTCCGGAGCTGGAATTCAACCACTAGTAATGTTATTAATCACACCTGTTGGGCGGCTGTGGCTGAGGGGTAGACCGGTCGTCCTCCATCCTGAAGGTCGGCAGTTCGATCCCCAGTCTTCCCCATCTGCATGCCGAAGTGTACTTGGGCAAGATGCTGAACCCCGAATTGCCCCTCATAGAACAACAAAGTGCTGCTAATAGATGCACTGTATGAATGTGTGTGTGTTTGGGTGAATCTAAAACTGTACTGTAAAGAGCTTTGAGTTGTCATCAAGACTAGAGAAGCTCTATACAAAACCATTTACCATTTACCTGTGGTTGACAGACTGTTTCCTATAGGAACGGCCGATACAGGAGAATCTGACATCAATCAACCGAACGCTCTTATTGGAGCTTAAATGAACTAAAAGGAAAACATATATGTGTGTAGCTTCTTTTAAAGCAATCAGGCATTAATATAATATATTTCATCTAATTTATTTACAAGGACAACATTTATTAGTCTGGCAGATTTTCAACTGAGATGTTTTGAAACATAAACTCACCAGTATCCACTATTCATCACTTGTAACCATGCATGTAACACAAAGCAACAAGCAATACGGTTTACAACACATGTGCAGACATGCAGAGCAGCAATACAACATGAATGAAGTATGAAATACAATATTGAGCTACATAATATGTTAAAAGATGCAGTAACATGTTAGTAAAATGATTACATCATACATCTGACACCTAATCCACGCAGCACAGCTGTAGACAATAGAGGGTAGATGCCACTCTGCAGACAAAGAACTGGTAAATTGGACAAGTAAACATCACGTCTAACCAGCAATAATAAGAATACAAAAATTATACCAACTTTTCAGTGCACACACATTTTTTGAATATTGTGAAAATTTTAGTTTTCTGGTTTTATGCTGCTCCTCACTTCCTCACGTCTTGATTTATCTCTTCATTTAATTGTATGTTTGTGTGTTGTTGTCTCACTTTGTAATTAAGCCTGAGAGGACAAGTTTTAGTTTTTTTTTTTCAATCTCACCTCGTGCAGCAGAAACCCAGACCAGATTAATTGAATATCAGCTGCAATTATTTCATCATGTCGAGATGGCAGGGCAGTAATTGCATTCGTCAACTGACCGTTGAATCCCTGTTTTAGATTAAGATGTCTGGTGAAGCAGTTGGAGAGAGGAGAGGCTTCCCTCGCAGACCTCAAGAAAAACCTGGAGTATGCGGCGGCGGTGCTGGAATCCGTTTACGTCGAGGAGACGAGGTAAGAACACAAACAAGACAGAAGCTCTCTGCAGTGTATTAACCAGGTCCATTCACTGAGGACAACAGAACAGCACTGATGAAGGCCAGACTCTGGATAATGGATGACTGTCATTAGTGTGGCAATTGACCTGTGTCGTAATTCTTTGTTTCATTTCAAACATTTGATGTGAGCTCTTCTACACACTGCGGCTGCAATTACTTACATTGATCATTCATATTGTGACTGAGTATAAATATAAATATCTTCTCTCATTTGGTGTTTGGTGGAAAACGCTGTCTAACACGTGGGTACTCATCAAACCATTGAGTTTTTGCCTTTAACTTGTCACACTATATATATACTGTGTAACAGGGTTTTTGATTTTGTGGCTGATGATTCAATGTCAATAGATGGATTCAGGTCCAGCGTATGAATAGGCTTATGGAATTATGTAAGCCTGTCGTCATCGAGATCTCGCCAGATTAGGGCCAGCGGTGGCATGACCACTCCAGGACGCAGGATGATGAACTCTCCGGTGCAGAATCCATGTAGCGCCACGATTATCAGTGTGATGTGAATGCTTTTCTCTTTGCCATAAGAACATGTATTCAGTTCAGTGGGTGGAGACCAACAGGCTTTGCTCTTTATCCCTCGTACATGTCAACACAACAGGATGGCTGTGGAGAATTATATCACGTAGTTGGATTTGAATCATGCTGTTTCAAGAGGCCTGGGATGTTTTGATGTTACATAAGAGGTGTTATTATTTTGCGGACAGCTCCGGGTTTTAAGTTTGATCCCCTATGAAAGTAGACCTGGTGTAAACTATAAATATGTTAGTAAGCCTGTGATCTTTTTTCCTTTCCTTGATTTCTTTTCCATTTGTTTCTGTCCTGTTTCCACTCTCTCCCTTGTCCCTTGTGTTCAGACGCTTGGTGGACACAGAGGATGAGCTCAGCGACATCCAGTCGGAGTCGGTGCCCTCAGAAGTGCGGGACTGGCTGGCCTCCACCTTCACTCGCCAGATGGGCCTGATGCTGCGGCGCAGTGAAGAGAAGCCGCGCTTCCGCAGCATCGTCCACGCCGTCCAGGCCGGAATATTTGTTGAGAGGTGTGTGTGATGCACAAGAGCACAGACCTCACTGGCAAGCAGTTAGAAGTCAAACAGATTATCACCTTTATATTTCCTTCTCTGAGGCTGCCGGTCTGTCATTGATCAAAACAAACCAGAGTAGCCAGGAGCAACTTAAAGCAATTCTATCAACAGATTTAGTTTGGTGTTGCATAAGAAATGGACATTCACCCTGCCCTTGTGGGTTTTGGGGCTTTTGCTGCACGTACACTTTACATTACTGACATTTTTCTAGCTTTTGATGAATTTCAGTTTTATGTGAACATTTTTAAATACGTTGGGGCTTGAAAAGGGCTTGATTTAGATCATCCATCATACATTATATCTGCATTATATACCCTAATATATATTATTAACTTTAATACATTTTGCCATGTAAAAATTCAAGGTTATTGTTGATTGGATTTGCATACATATTAATACAAAAATTGTTGCAGCTTAAGAAATGGGGGAAATATTTCAAAATTCCAAGCCCCACGTCTCATTTAAAAAACAAGGCTTCGGCCCTTTTAAAAGTTCAGACTGCTGCAAATATATCTGCATGACTCATTCACCTGAGTCGACCATATATCATTACGGCCTTGGCAAGCCTGGCTAAGCACAATCATTTACAGAGTTACATCAGCTCCCTCTCCGAGCCTGTGCTTTATCACACACTAACATGCATTTGTTGCTGTAATCAGGGGCAAAGCCAGACTCCTAGCACAGGGAGGGCAGAGCCTCCTCACAGGCCCCCTCTGATGAAGTCCTTTTAATATTAACAATGGTAGATAATGCCTACATATAGGCAAACATGCAATGAAACCACTTTGTTAGACAAATATAGTTCTGATAATGAAAAGGGGTTGTTTCAGCACCAAGGACAGAGCATGACTTTTGACAGTTCAGCACCACGGCAGATAGACAGCGACAGTCACATAAACATAAAGTATCAGTTTACAGCACCACAACATTCAGACAGAGAATTGATAACGACTATATGGCAGAGATTCTAATACAAAGTTCACTGTGTACGACAACACAGGCAGTGACACAGACACAGCCTGAGATACAGTACATGTACAAGAAACATCAAAATAACAAAACTTCTTAGTATTAACTTTATATAAAAAGTACACTCAACAGTTTATGTCATGATGGGTTTTAATGCACCTGATTTTTATTTTGTCTTAATTGTACTGCCTATTGCTATATAAAATTAAAAAAAACACACAGTAGTTAATGTTAAAGTTATATTGTAACCTGTCACTCAGGCTGTGACAGTGATTCAGGGACAGACTCATCATTAGCCTCCATGTGCCCCTACTGAGCCTGGGGCAGTAACAATCTGTGCCACTAGGGTCGCTCTGAATGTTTTCTGAATTTAAAAAGAAGATTAACTGGAAAAGAGGAAGAAAAAGAGTGAAAATTTAACGATGGCCAGTTGATATTTAGATGCATTTTTGGAAACTATTTCAAGACATTTAGTTTCTAAATGAAAATACTCATCCCAAAAATGTTTTGCAATGTTTAGCAATGAACACGACCTTCCAGATAATTCTAAATGCTTCACTAAGTCTCTTGGGGAATTACTCAGCCTGTTTTTGCATTTGTGATTAAATTAATCTACATTTCAATCCCTTGTTTTTAATAAAGCTTTAAACATTTAGCATGTGACAAAAATACAGACTTTTCCTAATGTACCCGTCTTTTAAAAAACAGAGTCACACTGTGTGTTGTGTTGGTTTGAAGGTTATAGTGAGTCTTGGTGGGGAAGCTTCCAGGCTGTGCTTTGGGACCGGAGTTGTAACCTCTGGTGTTTACACTCAGCGGTGCGTTTCATTTGATGTTTTTATCTCATCCGAACAGGATGTACCGACGTACCTCCAATATGGTGGGACTCAGCTACCCCCCTTCTGTCATATCTGTGCTTAAGGTATTAACATGTGCACACACTCTTGAGCAGAAGCAAGCAGATAGGCAAAAACCACTTTAAGCGCACAAAGACACACACACACACACACGCACACAATAACTGATCTGTGATGGGACATAATTTCCATAAGGCCCTGGTGGCATTGCTCCCTTCACTTGTTGTTTTGGGTCTATTACATATTGATATGTTCATCTGAGTCTCCTTCAGTTAGTACAGGGTGACCTTCCTTATCTGTGAAGGTTGTTGGGACTGTTTACAACCTGAATTAAATACCTGTAGACAAAACTCAGGGCTGAAAATATGTACTGAAAACTGTGTATTTGGATAATATTTGGATTTACAGTAATAACTGATTAACTGTGTGTTTAACCAAATAGTTCAGATGGAAGTATGTGTCAAAGAGTATCAGATGAAAAACCAGGTTCAACTAGCATGTTTGTTTTTGTTGTTATGCAATTTAAATGGAAAAATCACAACCACATATAGAGTTTTTTCGTAACTTCATTGTTTTGCAACTTATATTGTCTAAGAAGAAATATGTAATTGTGTTATTTTTTTCTCTCCCCTGCACAGAATGTTGACAAGTGGTCGTTTGACGTTTTCGCTCTAAATGAGGCCAGCGGGGATCACGCACTTAAATTCATATTCTACGAGTTACTCACAAGATACGACCTCATTAGCCGTTTCAAGGTAAAGTCACGAGGATGATAAAGCGCCACGGTCACTGTGGTACTTGTGTTCATGTCATTAAAATAAGGAGAAACTGAAAATATGTAGTAAGGACGATGACCCTGCACCAGGTCTGATTTAATGGAAGTCAGATAACTCACCTCACCTTCTCTCTCAAGAGTTTGGACGATGCATTGACAATGACAACCCAAGGGGAGGTTGATCATATTTAATCTCATCCTGGTGAAGCTCATTTACCACAAAACACTCGAAGGTCCAGCATCTGAGGGAAAACTACCAGTCCTGAGCTAGGGTTAGATTGTGACCTGGAGCGGCTTAAATAATGATCCTTGATTTAATGACATCAAATTCAGATTCCCAGGAAGTGAAATGACATGTGGTCCTTGTTCAAATCTGCTTGTAGAGCTCATTTGCTGTTCATTTGTCCTTCATCAGATCCCAATCTCCGCAGTGGTGTCATTCGTGGAGGCCCTGGAAGTGGGATACAGCAAGCATAAAAACCCCTACCACAACCTGATGCACGCCGCTGACGTCACGCAGACTGTACACTACTTGCTACTCAAGACTGGCATGGTGGTGAGTGCTGCAGGAACACATTAGACGACACATTGTTGTCAGCATCCACTCTACAGAAACCAGTGGAAGAGGCTTTTTTAGTTCCGAGAAAAGAAGCTCACTGAGTTGAAGCTTAGTCTGTGGAATCATGGGGATCTTATCCACGTGCTACTGCAGAACATCTCTGTCAGCTGATGTGTGCGAGCCTGACTGCAGCGTTACCCGACATGCAGCTTCTCAACATGACTTCCTTTTTGCTTTGGAAAAACACAAAATACTCTATCGTAAAAATCAAAAACACACGAGACACCAGAGAAAACAACACAACTAAATCCCAGTTTTGCTCAGAGCAGGTTTTTCAACGTCAACCCACATCTGTCAACATGTCACACATGTTAACAGTCACTCGCTCAACATTTGAAATCAAATATTTTCTGTTGCTGCGACATTGCTTCATTCCTACCCTTTGTATTTCATTTTGTTTTTGTTCTCCTTTATTCTGCTGACCTATATTTCACAGCTTTGCTCCGAAGTGGCTTTAGGGAAGTTATGATGCTGCATTTATTCAAAAACAAAAAACAAAAGAACCTGCTGAGTCCAAAGTCCCCAGCCAGCCGAGCAGCCGGCCGCCCCCGTTCCCAGTGTTTTTATTTCATCACTGTAATAAGGTGGCTGCGACAGCTGTCGACATGGTGTGTTTCTTTGGCCAGAGCCTCCTGAAGTAAACCACATTACAGGCACAACCACAGACTCCTGGGAGAGCTGCGGAATAAGATCTATCATTTTGCAGCTCCTCCAGACTCCATTAAATCAACGATCAACAGGTCGTCCATAAAGAAGGCCTGTGAGGAAACTGGGGGAGGGATCGGGCATCTTGCGCCCATCACCCTGTTCTTAACGAGTCTGCCATCCCCCACTGTTGATTAGTCACCAGTATCGACTGAGCTAAATCCCCACTCTGTGGACGTGAGTGCACTCAGAACGAGCTCATCTCAGAGGAAAATGCCCACTCACAGGTGTGAGGATGCTGCTGACATCACATGTATACAAGCATTCATTTCTCTATGTTGAGCATGTTGACGTATGAAGTACCAGGTAGTTTCACAGCTTCTTTTCTAACAATTAAAGAATTAAAGAGCATCTGTCGTTTAGTGCCCTGAACTTACATTTAAATTTGTTTTAATCTTTTGGCTCTATTTGGTTTTTGAGGCACTCGATTAAAAAGAGCTATGCAAATTAAGTTTAATCTATCAGCAGAATATTAGCCAAAAGGCAAAACCTGGTTCCAATGTTCTTTGTCGAACTGGTGTAAACTGGTTTTTAACCATTAGTTAGTAAAAATCTGCATCAGCATGTCTTTGTAGTCAAACAAATCCGTGAACAATCATGAAACATATTAGATTCATAAATAGTTGTTGCCCTTTATGTATTTTTTCATCAAACTTGCTGTCAGAACATTTTCCAAAAATATTAAAGCTATATCTTCAACAGTCTCTGATGACTTTCACATTAAAATCTGCTAGCACCTGAAAAGGTTTAAACCGAAATAGGTCACTATGAAGGGATTCGTTATCGTACTTGTGACAGCATTAACTTATAGTGCGTCTGACTTTTTCATTTATCTTTGGTAACAGTGACAAATCCAACAGAGACGTGAGAGGGAGAGAAGACGGACGAGTGTTGAAGCGACAGTTTAGAAAGTGATTCTCAGTCGAGCTCGTCTTATCTAAAGTTTCCCTTCTGATTCTCTGACCTTCCCTCCGTCTCCTCCTCCCCATTTGTTTCCTCTCATCCCCGACGGTAATGTGTTTCTCGTCCCAAATCCTCTCCCTCCTCATCCTCTATATCACTTTTTCACCCCCACATCTTCATGGCATGATGAACCATTTCCTGCGTTCCCCCCCTTTTTTTCCATTCACTGGCTTCTCATCTCTCTCCTGTGATTTCTGGCCATTCTTTTCTCTTGTCTCCATTACTTTCCGTTCCCTCTTTGCCATCAATGTCTCTGTCTTTTCCATCTCATTGCCTCCCCCTCCTCAACACCCTTCTCTCTTCTCCATGCTCCTCTTTATATCCTTCCCCTTATCTTCAACTTGCCATTGCTCCCCCCCCCCCCCCCTCTCCCTCCCCTCCCCTCCCCTCCCCCTCTCCCTCCCCTCCCCTCCCCTCCTCTATCTCTGCCTGCAGCATTGGTTGACTGAGCTGGAGATCTTTGCCATGATCTTTGCGGCGGCAGTGCACGACTACGAGCACACGGGGACCACAAACAACTTCCACATTCAGACAAGGTAATGGATCATAAAATCTAAAATGCATGGCACTGACTCAGCCGATCAATGTTTTCATTTACAGCATGGGGGCTTTATATTCACACTGAGATCGCCTGCGGTGCAGTAATGAGGCCGGGACAGGACCAGAGTCCATATGAACTCATAACCTCCTGCAGAAAAGAAATATAAACTCTTCTCAGGGACACAAACTTGACATTGTCCTTGATAAGAGCTTGAAAAGACAAAGAAAGATAACTTAATGGGTCATAAATATTATTGTATTTTGTAATTAAAGAAGTTTATAACCTATTTATTTTTCCTCCTTATAATTTAATATTGAAACGTTATTTTTGCATTTTGCTGGAACTTGCTAGCTGCAAAATGAAATAAATGAAAATTACCCAATGAACCAACTCAATGAGGAAAATACACACAAACCTGATCATGTTTATAATTAAGTGAAACATTTGACTGATAACAAATAGGAGGTATTAATATCCAGTGGTCTGTTCTTGCCTGTGATGGTTTAAGGCTGTCATCCCAATATGAACCGGAGCTTTCATCTTTTGACGGACAGGTCGGACACAGCCATCCTCTATAACGACCGCGCGGTGTTGGAGAGTCACCACGTCAGCGCAGCGTACCGCCTCCTGCAGGACGACGATGAGATGAACATCCTCTACAACCTGTCCAAGGACGACTGGAGGTCAGAGAGACACGTGCTTGAGCCGATGAAAGAGCTTAGAGACAGTAGAAGGGACATAAAGAGAAATCACACAAAACAATGTATAAATCAACTCTTATGTTTCAACGATAAGAAACGTTGGAGTCAAAATCTGGAAATTTGAAAACTGAGGTATTATGTGTGATATTAAATTAAAGGAGACACAGTCAGTCTGATGTTCCTGGTGTAAGACGGGACTTGTCATTCACCTTGGCGACTTCCAAAATGAGTTGGCTTCCATCATCTGTTGGTTTGACAGTTCGTCATACAACACAGGGCTCATGTTTTTCCACTTCTTTGTTTTCTCTCCTCTGTTTTCATCCAGAGAGCTGCGGGCTCTGGTGGTGGAGATGGTGCTGGCTACAGATATGTCCTGTCATTTCCAGCAGGTGAAGGCCATGAAGAACTTCCTACAACAACCTGAGGGGTCAGTTGTCTTCTCCCCCGCTGCGGTTTCCACTCGCTGCCCGTCACCCCAGCACTTTAAATCTCCATTAACCCTGCAATCAGCTGCTGTTTACCAACCGCCCACTGTTTACAACCCAATTAACCCTGCCCTGAAGAGTGCACTGAAGAAACACCATAAATATTCATGTTCCCTATTGGCAGATCATTATGTTTTTTCCCTGAGAAAATCGGAAATCTGGTCAAGCACAGGCAATATTAGAAGAAATCAAAAATGAGAAAGGGTTGGCAGACGCTAAAAAAGCCTTAAGTTATTTGTAAAAGCATTTTTTCAAGTGGAGGAGCGAGGGAAAGCTGGAATGGCACTCGGAGTGCACACGTCTGCCAAGACCCAACAGTCTCCAAATGAAAACACATTTAAATTCACTAGATCCAGATTTTCATTTGGATCCGGACTCAATTGCACAGACTCGTAAATATCAGTCACGTAATCATACTTGATTTCTTTAAATTCATCACCCGCAAATATGTCTCTGAGAAATCCATTAAATTATTGACAGACACGTTATCGCTCCATGTTAAAGAAAGTGAAAAATAAGTCCTGGATTCGATAGTTCTCTCTCTCGAGTCAGGATCCACCGCTCTGCAAAATGTCTGCGTAACTTGTGTGTATTTCTGCTAACTATCAAATACACAAACTCTCCTTGGTGGAAGCATACAAGCATTTGATGTTGTGTAGAGCTGCAAAAATCTGTTACATATATAAACGGATACTATTGCCAAAACACCCTGGTCAGCTTGTTTAGCCTCTTAATCTATTCTACTTTTTAAGAACAATTTTTACTAAATGTTTGTTATTCATAACTATATACTTTACAGTTTACTTGGATGATGTATTGCCTCTCATAAGATTTATTTTTCCCTGAGTGGAAACAGGACCGTTCAGAAGTTTGAAGTAGTCCTCAAGCGTCATGTTGTACTTTGAAATACTGTATAGAGAGGAGTGGCTGGTGATACGGCTCAGTGAGCTGGAGGACTGCTTGGGAGCTTTAGGGTTGTGGGCTTGATCCCTATGAGGTGCATTAAATTTTGAAATCCTGTATTCGAAGGAAAGTCAAAAATTTCTAAGAAACCCGGCTCGAGAGTCTGTGAGAGAATTCTGCTGGAGTTCTGTGTCCTGTGTCAGTTCAGTATATTGCATTTTTGAGTTCCAGCGCCTGAAGTAAACATCCTTAGACTCTATAGGAAGTAAGAGTCAGTTGTCTGACCTCACGTCTCGTGGGGGGGGAGGACTGGAAGGGTTTGAGGTTGTGAGTTTGATCCTTATGAGGCTCAGTGAATTTTTAAAGTCCAACCACCGAAAGCGAAAAAACTGAAATAACCCCGTCCTCCTGCATTATGGAGAAGCTCCTGGTGGCGCGGAGGGTTTGTTTGTGACTGTGAGGCGTCAGTCTGCAGTTTCAGATTGAACGGCAGGAGAGAGAAGTACGAGGTTACTGTATGTTGAGAAAGAAGCTCAGTTAAACGTGTTTATACAGAAAGTACAATCAGTATGTGCACTGCGGCTCTGCACCACCTGCCGACTGCAGAAGGTGACTGATGGTGAGTTTGTAATGACCTGGAGGTCCACTGCTGGAAAGCTACGCAGGAAAACACACGCACACACCCCCCCCCTCTCCCCCCTCCCACCACACACACACACACACACACGCCCGTGCACACATTATTGAGAGATTGCTCTCTGCCGGAAGCTCTAATGCTGAACAGACTCTAATGTCAAGTAATTTAAACCAGTGTGCCGCCGGCCTGCTTACTGTGCACTTTAAGATCCAATCTGCCACAAATGGAATTGTAGGAAATCGGAGCCTCTCACCTTTGGTTAACCTTGCGCTGCGTGTTCTCATCCGTGCGCCTGTTTTCCATATCGCTGTGTGTGTGTGTGTGTCCGGTCACGCGTCAGGCCATTGCACACCATATACCTCGATGTGGTTATCAGGTCGTCTCTCAGACACCAGCAGATGTGTGATGAGCTGAGATGATGCATTTTCACACTGTTTCAGAGTAGAAAACCGATTAGTCTAATGAAGGCAGTGGGATGGAAAAAGAGCCCCCCCCCCCCCCCCCCTCCCTCTCAATTTCTGTTTGGATGGACATGTAGGTTGTTGCTATTTGGGTTCATGTTTTCATACGCATGCTGATAATTGATATCTATGCTGTCAGGGGCGGTTCCAGTGGCAAGGTCAGGGGGGCCCATGCCCCAGCTGGGATCTGATTGGTGCCTGAAGTGCCCCTGTGCGATCAGTATTTTTTTTTACATTTTTTTTTTTTTTAAACAAACAAGTTATCTCCTATTAATGCTAACAACGAATAGGACAAATTGTTAAGAATGTTTTATTTCAATATTTAAAATGCAATGTTGTGTGGCTTTGGTCAAAGCTACAGAGCTAACAGTAAACAAGGAGATGACTTAAATGTGTAAATTACTGCATCAGTAACTGTGCATGGATGTTGGACATAATTGGCCCCTCTGTGTAAATTTTACATTGTAAATTGTAAGCGGCCCAGATATAGAAACATCCTCGATCCGCCACTGCACACTGTCACTACTTTGCATGCGTCATCAGTTTTATGATTTGAGTGCCTCTGCAGGGAATCTGTGCGATCACAACAGGTATTAACCCTGACGTTCTAAAACAACTTGTTTAATTTTAAACTGAATGCGCTGAAACACACACTGGCTGAAGAACAAAACGTGTGTAGCTGCCCCAACATGTCAAGTCGTGACTGTATCAACAGTCACTTCCCTCCTTCCCAATTCCCTCCTCTCTGACTTCATTATTTACGCTGCTCTTGCACAGAAAGTCAATTTTTGGTGGATAGATTGCTGCAGAGACATTTACAGCTGGGCCACATTTTTCCCATTCTTTTTCTTTACGACCGACCGTTCTGTCGTCAGGGACACTCGGTACCTTGAGAGTTTCCTTTTATCTTTTTCCTATTGGTATTTCTTTCAGTGGCCGTGTCCCTGATTTGTCTGGAAAGTCTGTTTTCTGATGTAGCTTTTACCGGAACATCGACTCCTCAGACATCGAGAGATTGTTCCTTCCAGATAGATGTGCTTTCAACTCAATCATCTGCCATTAGACACAAATCATCTTGTTTTGATGAACTTTCAAATAAAACAGCTGCTCCAGTCTTAATGTAGATGACATTAACAAAACTTCAGTGGACAGAACCAAGCAAAAACTGCAGCAAATGTTACAACAATCTCTGGTGGACTTGAGTTTTAAATGTTTTGTATCTACTCTGTGTTTTTAGCATTGACAAGCCCAAAGCCCTTTCCCTGCTGCTGCACACCGCAGACATCAGCCACCCGGCCAAAAGATGGGACCTCCACCATCGTTGGACCACCTCCCTCCTGGAGGAGTTCTTCAGACAGGTGAGTGGACGTACGGGACAGGTCACAGAGAAGTGCATGGACGGCTGATCCAGTGTATGTGTGTGTGAGAGCTTCTGATGTATGTAGATAGAACATGCTTTTCACATGATACATACACGCAGCTGAAACATGCAGTATTATATTTAATACGTTATACTGCCCATGCTTTGAGCTCTGTTTTAAAAAAACTGACACTAGTATTTCAGCAGTTCCTGTTTGCAACATATATGAAATGATCCTTGCAGATAACTTCTTTGATTCTGGAGAAAACTTGAAATTGTTATGATACAAATTCTGGAGCTTTAAGTTGCCTTTTCTATAATTACTATGCTGGATGTTTCATCCCAATAAACATTGCAAAGAAAATAAAGTCTTAAAAATATGCATGTTATGGTTGCATTTTCAGTTTTGCCTCAGTAATCCAGCTGAGAATGGAATCTTGGAATTGATGGTTTAATTTGCTTGAAAACTGGTGAAACAGATTCCCAGAGAGACACTTTTGTGAAAACAGAGAACATGTGAAGCTGAATAATGAAAGATGGCACCCGTCTCTACAAGTGTCCAAATAAACCAGACCATTGAGCGCTGGAGCCCTCGAGCGCGACAGTCGAGTGAAACGGCTGAAAAGAAAAACAGACATCATTCATGTCGTCGACAAACCTCATCACACGGTCCATTCACAAGCCTTCTTCTTCTGAACACTCCAAGAAATGTGCGTAGGATCGTCAGGTTTCTTTCATTCAGCGATAAAGTAACACCGAGAATGAAATGATGATGGTATTGGTGATTAAAGATTGTTCTCATGTGGCACTTTGGCATAAATCTACCCCCCAGAGCAGTTTAAATCAGTAAGACATGTCTAATCAAGTCTAATTACAGACACTCTGCTCTCATCACAAATGATGCCATTGAAGATTAAAATGTAGAACATTGACTCTTTGATAAAACAATGCATTTGACCCTAAATAATACTGTGTGATGGCAACTGTCAGGCAGGAAGGAAAGATGTAAAACTGCTGCCACATTGCTTCAATATCGTCCATTATTAATCCACATTGTTCTCATTATCAGTCTGATTGTTATTGTGGCTGCTCTCACAAGCCCTTTGTCTCTGGGGACGTGGATGGCTGATAAATAGCGTCTGTGAAGAACATTGCCTCGCTCACGACTCCACATCTCATCTGTTTGTGACAAATCAGAAGAGAAAATGAAACACATTTGTGACCCAAAAGCACTTGAGGCGGGAGTCGGGGCCAATCCGAAGCCTGTTGATAGAAGAGTGTGAGCGTATGGCGAATGTATGGTGGTGTTGTGTGAGCGGATAGTGTAAGTGTGTATTTTAGGGGTGAGTGCATGGACTGTGTGTGTGTGTGTGTGTGTGTTGTTTTCAGACACAGAGAATGATTTGGACGTTTTATTTCTAGGGGGACAAAGAATCAGACCTCGGGCTCCCGTTCTCACCGCTCTGCGACCGAAAGTCAACAATGGTGGCGCAGTCCCAGATCGGTGAGTGGCCTCTCCCACATGAACACAAACACAAAACCTGTGCATGATGGTTGCAGATGTACAGGATTTCTGCCTAAGCACCAGCTGACACCACGCATCGAAGGCCACAGCAGGGAGGCCAATTGGTGGAGGCGTGTGTTAGAAAGTGGTATTTTACAGAGTGAAAAACACATATTGACGTATTTTTTGTTTGGATCTGCACCAGAAATTACAATCATAAATATCAGTCTGCTTAACACGCCTGGTTTTCAAGAAGATCCATGAATTATTCTCTGAGATATCAATGAAAATGTTGCACTTGTTGTTTTACATGTTCTTTTTTACCTCCTAACCCTTTCCTCCACAGAATTTATGGAAATCAGTTGTGTAGTTTTTGTGTATTCCTGCTAACTAGCAAACAAACAAACACAGACGGAAACACAAGCTCCTTGGCCAAAGGTAGTAAGGAATATAGAAAATAAATAAATTGACGCTGTGCTCTGAATCTGTCAATATCTCCGTCACCAGGGTTCATCGACTTCATCGTGGTGCCCACCTTCACCGTGCTGACGGACATGATGGAGCGCATCGTCACTCCGCTCATCGACGAGGCCTCCCACTCCGGTCTCGCCGGCTTCCGCCGATCAAGGTGAGCTGCAGCGCGTCCTCCTCCTGCTGCATACAAACTGTGATAATGTGGATGAGTCAATGGAAGTGAGTTAAATCCTTTTAATAAACCAGTCCCGTTAATCAAGGATGTTTTTTTCTGCCCTTCACCTCTGAAACCTTCTGAGGAACCACACGCTCGATGACGTGATTGAAGCTCGACAGCTCCTCCGCAATCGCAGCATATCTAATGAAAGTATTAAAAACCAGCAGATGAGTCTCCCATGAGTAATCCATTCCTGTGCGTGTAAATCTCTCCACCTTTCATCAGGCAGAGCCACACACCTTGAAATTGATATTTTAGAGATGCTAGACAAGTTCGCCTCACCATCCCTGATCAGGAGTGGGCGTGCACACCCGATCGGCATACACAACAGCCTCTCCAGATACGAGGGGAACTGATTTTGGCACCTCAGGCTTCATTGATTGGCTCAATACTCTTGCTTCAGCCACCTACTAAATGAAGTGCGTTCCGAGGTTCGCTCTGAATAAGAAAGCAACCCTGCTCTTGTGCTTAAACTACTCAGAGAGCAAGCACCTGAAAAGTTTTTTGGGTTTCCTAGTTGTTTAAATGTCACTTTCTCGCAAAGCCGGATGATGAAAGTGGTATTTGGGGAGTCGGGCTCTGTATCTTCCGTCGCACCTGCATGTCAATATAAGCCTCTCCCCCCCCCCCCCCCCCCCAACAGGCGTCATTAGCATCGCTCAGCGGGCCTCCAGTCACAGCTATCCACGTGGAAATCTCCGATAGTGTTGCCGTGCAGTCTCCTTGTCTGTACCCACACACCTGGGTGCTCACGGGTTTTCCTGTGACTGCTTCTCCGCAGCGTTTATAGCTGTTTCCAATCATCTGCAGCCGTGACCGCTCGCTCTTCCTGCCTCTGTTTATCCTCCAGTCTTTCTTTTTTTTTTCTTCCTCTTTCAAATTGCCTCTGAATCCGTCAGCTTGTACGTTTTTTTTTTTATATCTGAAAAACGATTGGATGGATACCTATGAAGTTTTGTGCAGACATTCGTTGCACTCAGACACTGTGCTGCTTGAAGTGCTTCGGTGATCTTCTGAATTACCCTGGAGCGACAGCATGAAGTTGAAATGTGTTGTTTCAAGAGAAATGTTGTGACGGCTTTTGGAGGCTTGAACATCTCTAACATGAAGGATTGGAGTAACGCTGTTGTTGATGCCTTATCCCAGCAATTTAGTGTCGCACTTTTATAAAGACCTCACCAGAAACATATTGAAGAAAGAGTCCCTAGCATCGGTCACACTAAACCATACCACAACATGTATTTTAGTTGATCTTAACAATAATTATTGAAAAATGTGTGAATGAATCTTATTAACCCCTGAAAAGGACATTATTTAACTGTTCTCAGAGGCTGAGTCAAGCACTGGACAAGTAAACTGAATGCCATGTGTTCATCTAGCGCCATCATCTGGTCAAAAAGAGAATTTGTCCATTACCTGCAGAAACAATGAAACATGCATTGACATGATCATGCTAACATCCTACACTGAAATGTTGAACATGCTCATTACTGGTTAGACATCAGCACATTTCCGCCTGTTAGCCAGTTAGCATGCTGACCTCAGCATGTAGCTCAAAGCTCCACCTCACTGAGCTGCCAGCTTCACTCTAAACTCTCTTCTTCCCCTGGTTCTGCTCCGTCCAGTCTGAACAGTCTCAGCTCGGAGGAGGTCAAACGGCAGAGTGTGAAGAGCTTGGGCTCCGACAGCAGCTCGTCAGGCCAGAGCTCTCTGCTGACGCTGGACATGAAGAACTTCAAGGCCCTGTGGAATGAAGAGGTTTATCAGAACAGAGAGAGGTGGAAAACGCAGGCCACTAAAGGTACTGTTCACACACACAAGTTCTCAAAGTACAAACTAAGGGCTGCACCAAAGAGTCCAGGTCCTGGTGCAAACCAGTGTCAGCATGATACATAGCTCCACTGGTCCGAGGGGGTGAGACCACACACTGATGCACGCTAACCTGCCATCACACTCTTTGTGACCTCAGAGGCGGAGGAGAGGGCTAAAAAAGAGGAGGAGGAGCAAGCTCAGCAGGAGGACACTATGGAGCCCCAGGAGGGACAAACGGAACCAGAGCAGCCTGAACCAAAGGAGGACCAAGTGGAGGGGGAGGCGGCCGAGTCGGCAGAGGTCAGCACACCGCCGGACGGTAACACGGGGGAAACAGAGGAGGGAGATCAGGCCGAGGGCGCCACACACAAGAGTCCGTCTCTGCACAACGGTAGATTCCTTTACCTGTGTCAACCCAAACTAAGAGACGTGATGTGTATCTGTGGTGAATGTTCATCCACATCTCACCACACTGTCCCAAACCCTTTTATCAACACAACAGTGGATAGTTGTGTTGTCTCCCTTTTTCTTGAACCTAGTTTCTTTCATTCAGAGATTCTCCACCAGGTGTAACTGTCATGTGTTTACAAAAGTAGCAAGAGGAGTTGCAAATAATAACGGTTTCCATTCATGAATATCTTTTGTTTTGTTTTGCTACTAATCAATTAATACTTTTTTCTGGTCTTTTAATTTTGTAAAGCCAAAGATGAAAAGTGGAAATGTCTTGTTTTGTCCTGTCAACAGTTTAAAATCCAAAGATACATAATTGTATTCGTCAAATCCTCAGAATCTGAGAATTATTTTGTGATTTCTAGTTTAAAACTTTATTAGAAATGTTCCTATCATCAGAATAGACCGTTTTTCCCTTCTGTTGAACAGATTTATTATCAATTAAATTAATTTTGTGAATGAAAATTGTTTGAAAATATTGGATTTTACCATTTCTCATTTATTTCAGTAGGTTATTTTGAATTCTTGGGTTCCCCACTGGAAATTAAAATAACATTTGGTTTGTTAACTAGTTGACTGATCCGGTTCCTGGTCAGTGGCGTGTAAAAGGTTATTTATGATCGAGGATGATTTCAGGATTTCACCCGCCTGCGTCTGACAAAGACTCTTTTGACTTTTTCAGGAGAGTTGTCTGAAGGAGCAGAATCCACAGAGGATGAAGAAAATAAAAACAAAAGTGTCGATGGTGAGTCTTTCTCTGCAGCTCATGACCATTGACGTTTTTTATTGGACTTAAAAAGTGAAACAGAAGTTTCCTTCCCTTGTATGTTGAAAATGTTGAAGTTATCATATTAATCATAGGAAATATGTGGATTTCTCTACGTCAGCCTCTTCTTTTTGTCTCTAAATATAATATTTGTCTCAAAGCAGAGGTAGCGATGGACTAGTCGAGCTGTAGATAATCAACAGCATCACCGGACCCTGAACCTGTTCTTCTCACTCGACTGGGGGGAGCTCGCCCAGACCCACTTCAGAGGGAAGGCCATCAGTTGGACTGTGTCGCCCTCTTCAGGGCTTCAAGAAACTCACACCTTCACTTCCATTTTTGTGTCCTAATGACGACTAGTTTTGACTTTTCCTGTGTTTACACTCCAACGCTCTTGTATGCAGAGTCTTTGGCTCCGCCCGTGTGCATGATTCCTCCCTCTCTGCTCATCGATGAAGACGATACAGAAGATTCAATGATCTTAAAGTGATGAGGGGGATTGAGAGGAGCCTTTTTAAAAGACTGACACTGAAAACGTTTTTTAGTTTGCCAATCTTTTACCCAACACATCCACAGACATGTAGCCATCGTACAAATCTCACTTTTTACTCTATTTGTCTCTCTCTGCACTCCTTTGTTAGATTCAAGCATCACACAGTAAAAGCTGGTTTATTTAGAAACAAAGTATGTTACAGTCATTTGTTTTTCGTCCTTTCAAATTAAAACAGAAGTGCTTTTTATTGTGGAAAATGCAGGATAAATGCACATGAAAAGGGACTTTTACAGCTGCCACACAGAATGTAAACTGTCTGGGTTTGTGTTTAGTACAATGGGGTTAAATTAACGAACCTACTCTATAGAGAAATATTGTCCTTTATAGGATTTCCTGCTGGGAGTCTCACCCGATCGAGAGACTACGGCAAAAACCTTTTCACCACCAGCTGTGTCTCATTTTTCCTCTTCACACGTTTACTTTCTCAGTGCTTTCATCAGACGATGTGCGTTTGTGTTCCATGCAGTCAGGTTCCCTTTTGTTTTTGTGTGTCCTTGTCGTCTGCACTGTAAATATGTTTGTACATGTATGAATCTGAGAATCAGTAGAAATCCTACGATTCTACAATCCCAAAATCCAGATTGTTTTTGGATGTAATGTAAAGATATTGTAGTGGAAAATATTCGAATGCAACCCTTTGCATTTCAGACATATCACACATTCAAATGCATTGAAGATATTTTTTAATATTTAAAATCTTTTTGTTTACCTTTCTTTGTTGTTACATTTGTTCTGCATTTGTCCTTCATGAATCCTGCACTAGATGTGTGTTATATCCTCACTGTGTGTGTGTGTGTGCGTGTGTGTCATCTCTTCCTGCAATCACTTCTTGTTCTCGATGCCTTCTTACGTGTATTGAAGCTGTAGCAACACATCAGCGTCGCCGCTGAATTAGAATAAAAAGTCTCAGACATGTTTCTGGTTTTCGTTTCGCGGCACAGTTAAGTCACGGCAGCTCCACATCCTATCGTTGGTGTAATGTTGAATGGACTTGTGTTTACAGTGTGCTCGTGCACCTATTAGCCGGCTCGACCCATCAGGCTTCTCGTGACGCATCCGACGCTGAGTACAAACTGTATCTGCTTCTTGGTCGTTTGCCAGGTTTTTAAAGGCTTGTAATGTTGTGTATAGAAGATGCAAATATTGCTTACTGTGCATATGTAACATATTGAACCCCCCCCCCCCCCCCCCCCCCGCAGCTCCGCTTCAGCTTATGTTATAAACCTAATACACGGAAGTGGAAGAAGCAAATCGGGGCAGTATTTGCATAAATTATAGGTGTGTTTCCCCTAAAATTGTGCACTTTTATTTTGAAATTCCCTAAATGAACAGTGCCAGGACCCCGTTCCTGGCATATTATTTTTAAGTATACAGTACACGTGTCTACTGCTACACATTCTAATATGTATAATATGTATCGGGTTCAAAAAGGGTAAACAATTTAACACCTGAAACTTTGTATAAAACTATAGGAACCAACAAATTATTTTTTAACCTCTTTGTTTTAATACACACTCCCCATTTTTATATTCTAACAGGAACACTAGTACCATGCTGGGATAAAGCAGTTTGTCATGCGATGCTACTTTCTACCTAAAATATACAGTCGGTGGTTAGCAGGCCAGCTGGCTGAATGTGTGCCTCTACGTGTACTCTCCGTTCCACAACTGTAGAAAAACAAACTTTTAGTGATGTCGTTGGAATCTGTGCTGATCCAGGAACAGTCCAACAATCTAGTTAATATCGTCTTTCATTACTACACACTAAAGGAGTGTTGTGTAAACACTTATTTTAGACACTGTTGGAAAATCTGTTTGTAAAGTCACGCTTTGATGTTGCAGAAGTATAGTATTTATAATGGTATATTTCATGGTATATTTCTTTTCTCTTTCATTTAGGAACAATCTGTTTTTCCGCTGTTTTGTGCTCGATAGCGTTGTGTTGTTTGTTTGTTTGTTTTTGTTCTACTGGACTGTTTTTCTCCCATTTTGGACTCGAAAGACGCAAATGTGAAAAAGTCTTCGACATGTAACTTCTTTCTCTTTTTTCATTTTGTCTCTACTCTGTGTATCTGTTCGATGTCTTTGGCTCCACCAGCTACGAACTCAGAAACATTCATAGTGGGTCAAAGGTCCCAACTGAGTTACTATCATAGAAAATTACAATTTATCGTAATAGAACAAAAACTAAACTTAGTGCATCCTCACAACAGCCTGTGTGACGCTTGGTAAAGCAGCGTCTCCTGTACCAAGGGACCAACACGTGTACAGTCTCGTGGTTTGCTTTCACTTGCTGCTGTGACGGCCGACTGTGTGAATATTTAGCAGGAGTTAATACCGACCGTAATCAGAGACATAGCTGTATTTAAGACTTCTAAACGTGGTGTTTTGTAACGGTTACTATGGAACACATTCTTTGTTGTTTGTTTCTTGCTTTGTTTCCTCGTTTAGTCTGAATTAATCTCTGATCTCAAACTGTTCTACTCACTGAGGTTAGATGGATGTAAAGCCTCTGTGTGTGTGTGAGAGAGAACGAGTGGTGTGTGTGTGTTTGAGTGTGTGTATGAGAGAGCGAGTGAGTGTGTTTGAGAGAGCGAGAGAGAGACCGAGTGTGTGTGTGTGAGAGAGAGAGAGCGAGTGTGAGAGACAGAGTGTGTGTGTGTGTGGAACTGCTTAAAAATTACTCAATGTGCATTTCTGATCTCCTCACTGTGATCTGCTCTATCGATGAGTGTGTGTGTGTGTGTGTGTGTGTGTGTGTGTGTGTGTGTTTGTGTGTGAGAGAGAGAGAGTGTGATACAGTGGACTGCATGAAGCTGGGTAAAAAAATTTCACCACCAACAAAATTGGAAAAAAAAACAAACAGATTTTTAAACACCAAGTTCTCACATTTTGTCAAAATTACAAACGTGTCCACTGACCAGCAGAGTGGAGGAACACACAAATACAAAACCTGAGGGTGGACGGGAGTGAGCCACCTCAGGTTTACCTTCTATTCTCCGTAAGACAGAGTGAATCCGAGTGAGTGGGTATTTGTGTGTGCATGTGTGTGCATGCATGCGTGTGTGTCACTGTCCTATGCCGGCCAGGCGGCCGCGTGTGCCACCATGCTCTGTGACTGCACAGTCGTATCAATAAATCCGGACTCAAAGGGCTCAGATCATGTCTGCCTGTCTTCATTTCTACAGCAACACAGCTCACCTGCTCACATTAGAGGGGAACTTCAGCAGCTTCACATACAGATCCATGTAAATGTCATGGGAAGAACGGCTCAGTGTGGGATAATAGTTGAATAATGTCTCCTGTGGCTTTTTAAAGCAGAAGAAAATAACCAGTTTACATAGACTAAACATTTTAACACAAACTCAATTTGTAGTCAACAAAATGTCAGAAATGACAAACATCTTCATGGGCTCTTCTCTCGGAACCCTGCTCCAACATGTGGATCTCAGCAACTACAAGGTCTTTATCAATAATCTTGGTGTAGGTCAGACTTTTATTAAAAAATGCTGCTGAGGTGAAAGTATCAGTAAAGACAATACTGAGAAATTCAAGATAGAGCAGAATTTTTATTTTCCACACAGGATCAGGAGACATCACATTTTTCAATAGAAGAAAATAACTATTTGTAAAGCACTTATCTAAACAAGGTAACAAAGTGCAACATCTAGGCAGAAATGAATGAATAAAAGGTATTAAGCTCAATTATAGGCACTAAATCATGACATGTTAAGGTCGAGATCTTAAAATTGAATAGAGAAACCCAACAGTTCCCACAGATGATGTCATCAAATGTCTCCCCTGAAGACAAGTTGGATAAAAGGGTTGTGATAATTTATTATACCTCTATGTCTCTCTGTGTATAGCTCTTGGCCACTGGACTTATTCAGATGTCCATCCATGAAAAAAATCTCAAAATCACATCTCATTCGATTCAAAAACTTTCCAGATAAGTATTTTATGTAGATTAAAAACATATCACACGTCTTTTAACCAGTATATTGACAAACTAAATACTGGATTGACAGCTTAAGGCCCAAATATAGATTTTTTTTAATGTTTGATGGTTCTTTTTAGATTTACAAAGAAATCATAAATCTCTGAAGAGCACTAAAGTCATTATGTCTATAATAATAACCTGTATTGTATTTTAAAATGAAGTAAAAGCTATATCCAACAGAATGTCTCATGCATTCATCCCTAACAAGTCCCACAGTCGGATATAATCCACTAGATGTCTCTGTTAGACTTCATTTTCCTCCGGAGCTGCGGCAGCATCACTCTGAGCCTCCGAGGCCCCGGGGCCACTAAAAGTGATCAATGGACTCGATGTACACCATGTCACCCTCCTAAGACCGTCAGCGTACAGCTCTTTATCCGCCATATAAGCAACTCCACAAACATTAGACACAGAACGCATTTGGATCTGGAGTAGCATGCATATTCATGGGGCAGGTTGATGGAGCTGGTGGAGGGATGTGTATGAGTTCTCAGCACCGCGCTGAGTGCTGGAGCAGAAGGCGAATGTTAATTCAATTATACGGCAGCTGTTCCTTGGTGCCCATGGCCACTGTGTTTGCACTAGAACAGAAATCTTGTATTAGGTCCCTCGCCATAAAAGACCATTGCCAGGCATGAGAATGGGGACTGCCTGTAACCAAAAGCCATCAACAGTATTTTAAAGGGCGTTTAATGCTTATTTTGGGGCTCGATTGAGGGATTTGATGCGGCTACAGAGTGAGATTTGTGTTTTTTTTTTTTATTATTGGCTCACTGTTGATTTACTGAACTTTAGTTTCTGGTCATCACTCTGGTAAATAGTGGATCTGCTCGGAAGTCAAACGTGGAAATGAAGTTTCTTTTGCTGTATTAACTCCAGGCGAGTCTGCTCGGATCGGCACATATGTGTGTCCTGTGGTGGTTCCATCGTTTTGCCACGAAAGAGTCTGATTTACAGACTCATAAACTCCATCTCTTACTTTGTGCGACTCTTCTCCTGGTTATCAGTTTGTACATTAACACATGGATTCGGAGCCCAAGAAAAACAACATGTGCATATGCAGTTTGTCTGTGCAGTGTGTGTTGGTATTTGTGCTCCACCCCACCTCCTGTCCCAGGCTTGGGCTGAGCTCCAGTGCTACTTGATGAGGAAGAGGAGGGGGAGGAGGAGGGTTGAGGAGGAGGACGAGGACGAGGAGGTGGGAGTGATGGCATCCGCTGCCCCTGTCCCTTCATTACCTGGCTCCCTGAGACTCACTCTGTAATTTAATCACATGGCCACTGGCGGGAACTGCTACTCTGACGCTTCCTGGACCTGCTAATGAGTTTGCTTTCCCTCATCAAAAGGAAAATAGCAACACCTGTGGGAGGAAACACTCGGCAGCCCACATATTTATATGTATATTATATTTATATATATGTATCTATACAAATTATTTTCCTGTTAACATGCCGACGAAGTGCAGAGGCCATGAAGGCAGCAAAGCCAATAAAGTATAATGTATAAGTTTCACGAACGCAAAGATATTCAGTTTGTTGTCACACAAGAGAAAAAGCTGTCAAATGTCTCATTTAACATCTTGGAACAAAGGAAATCGTTTACTGTTTGTCTGGAAGATTAAATCAAACAGTGAATCTGTGGTTCACTAATTGATTCATATTTTTTGAGATCTAAAGCAAAGATCAAAATACAGTCTGACGCTCTGACATTGTTGTGTGAATAACCTTCTGGGAATCCATCCTCTTAAGTTAACCAGAAGTGACAGCATGTTCTGCCACTTAATGCCACTTAACTACACACGTGCACATCATGCAGCGTGTAAAGTAGACATTACACATCAAGCTGTTTAATAAAAATGAAACCCCCGTCTATACTGGAAAGAGCACAGAGCTCCATTTAGAAGTGACTGATGGAGAGCCCAGAATCAAAGGCCCCTGTGGCACAAGCTGCTCGCGTGTCCGGGAATCAGCCCAACTCTTAAAGAGCCAAGCTTCCCTCATCTTGACTCGGGGCTGACCCCCGAACAGGAGGAAGCTTCTTCTGCTGGCAGCCAAGTGGTTCACTTCCTGGAAGCCTGTCAGGTGAGGAGTCGAGGCTGCCAACTGTAACCACCTCGGGGGGGCATGGGGGGCAGGGCAGACCCGCGTCCTGGCAGCGGCACTGTGACACTCAGCAGATGATGCAAGTCGCGCAGGGCGTCGAGCTCCCTGATGCGTCCACACACAGATCTGCTGTGGAAATGGAAATCTCTACTCAAGTATCGATTAATATTAAAATATTCCGACAAACAAATTGTGTTGGAGTTCATTTGGAATAAAGAGAGTGTGAAGAAACTGAGAATGTTTTCTTCTTGTAGAGATTTTAGTTGAATTTAATTAAGAAAAAAAAATGTTACAGCCAGAGTTACTAGTTGTTTTGCATATTTCGGTGCAATAAGTACTAGAATCTAAATATTCTTCAAAAGTAGAATCCGGTTCTGCAGAAAAACTGATGATTATATAAGTTGTTAGATAAAATATAGATGATTCACTGCTTCAGCAACATTTTACATCAGAAATTCACTAGAATGACAGAAATTGGCCGAAAAATAACTTTTACCCACTCCTCCAACTTGAGAGCTTTATTCATCAGTTCTCGTTTCCTTTGTGGTGTTGACTCTATTCACAAGGTGCCGTTCATCCGTCTTCACTTTAAAACAACCACAAACCAATTAAACACTAGGACGACATGTTGCTTGTTCTCGCTAAAACTGGTTAAACACAGATGGCGTGGTGTCATGGTGAGATATTTCCAACGTTAACAGTGGCGTTTCCTAGAGGGGAGAAGAAGACGCTGGAGCTGTGCTGAACGACCAGCACGAGATTTGCTTCTTATCAATTCAGTTCGTTTCATCTTTCATTTTGAGTAAACATCAAAAACCATCAACTGTTTCAACCACTAAACTTCTTACAGCTGCGATTTCAGTCAAACTGAAGAATTCATGAAGAAAAGAGAAACTGATTTCTTTCTTCCGATAAAAGGTATCAGGCCCATGTTTTCACAGTGACACGCCCGTTTGCCTCTGACACGTTTATTATGTTTTCCTTGTAAATCTAGTTCAGCATTTTCCTGAAGTATCTGTTCACGTTCTTAACAGGAATTAAGGACTGGAAGCAGGAGGAGTTAGGGTTAGGGTTGGTTTAGGTTAGGGTTAGGGTTAGGTGATGACAATAATATCCAGGGCCTGATCAACAGAGTGGTGCACGGGCCATCCAAGGACCTCGGGTGGTTCTCCTAAGCTGATAATAATGCAGTTTTAACATGCTGAAATTACAGATACATGGACCCTCATTAAAGGACTCTGTAATTACAGTTAAACGAACAAATCATAGCATTTTATTATTCTTATTTCTCTCCACTCGTCCGAGGGAGGATTCGTTGCTTAGTCAGGTTAAGGTTGGAATTGGAGTTAGGGTTAGCTTTGGAGTTGGAGTTAGAGTTAGGGTTAGGGTTTAGGTTAAGGTTAAGGTTAAGGTTTAGATTTAGGTTTAGGTTTAGGTTAAGGTTAAGGTTAAGGTTACGGTTTAGATTAAGGTTAAGGTTAAGGTTAGGGTTAGGGTTAGGGTTAGTGTTAGTGTTTAGGTTTAGATTTAGGTTTAGATTTAGGTTAAGGTTACGGTTTAGATTAAGGTTAAGGTTAAGGTTAGGGTTAGGGTTTAGGTTTAGATTTAGGTTTAGATTTAGGTTAATGTTAAGGTTAGGGTTAGGGTTAGGGTAAGGGTTTAGGTTTAGGTTTAGATTTAGGTTTAGGTTTAAACATTTGGATGGTTAACAGCAATGAGTTTCATCACGAAGATAGAAGTACAAACGTGTGTGTGTGTGTGTGTGACCAACACTCACCTCTCATATTCGTCTCTCCCACTGATATTTCCCGACGCGAACCAAACTTCAGCAGCATTTCTGGTTCACACTGATAAAACCGCTTTGGATTTCACTGGGAAGTGGTTTGAAACCCAGCAGGACAACAGGAAGTCGAGGACAGCTGATGAGGAAAGGAGGAGAAAAGGAGTCTTACCAACACCCAGAGTGTCGATTAGGTGATAAGAAAAAAAGAAGACGTCGCGGCAACGTCAATCATCTCAGCTTCATGTTCGGGGGGGGGGGGTGGATCCTGAGCTGCCGTGAAAAAATGTGGTGGAAGTTGTCGTGTCGCTAAAATAGCATGCATAAAACAAAAAAACACACTTTTAAACTACAACTACTTCATTACTTTTTTTTTCGCTAACTCCGGCCTCTTCCGAATTTTTTCCCAATGTAAATGTTGTGTGTACATTGGCATGTCCTGTGTAGTCACTGCAGGTTAGTGCTGTCGGAGTCGATCATACATACCATACACCACACGCACACAAAACTGAAGACGTGGCTCTTACTTAAATATGATATCTGACACATTTTTATTTATCTTATCACTTTGGAGTCGAACAGATTGTCACAGCCACTTTGAACGCGCGCGAACAGATTGTGCTTTGAAAGAGACGCGGCTGCCTCCAGCAACGTCTCACGTCTGCATCCCATCTCTGTCTGAAAAACAAGCTCTAACATCTTTACATTATACATTTTCAAAAACATATCCATTATTCATACCCCCATATTTTAATACTATTAGCATTTCTGCGCCACCCACCTAAATACCTGTGTGTTTCTTATCACAGGAGCGGTGACTCTGTGTGTGTGTGTGTGTGTGTGTGTGTGTGTGTGAGGAGCTGGGTTGGGATTAGGAGAGCACTGCAGTCGTGGACCTCCTCGTGCAATTAAATTCGAGGTGTTGAATATCGGTGAACGCTTTAAAAACATTAGCACGAACCGGCACAAGAGAAACTTTGCTTTTACTTCCCAGTGGTGAGTTTGTGTTGACAGGCAACAAAGGCAACAACACGCACACACACAAACACACATGCTGCTCCACCTGTGTGGGTGGGAGGTGTGGCCACTCAGCAGCTGAGTGGGGCAGCATATGGAGTTTCTAATTGGGTAGAACATCACAGCTGGAGGACACTAGTCCAGGACCTGGCCTCTGGTAATCAGTCCCACAATGCACTGCTCCCCTCGCCGCCGTGCTGCACGTGAGTCTCTGTGGGCGAAGGCCGTCGGATGCGTCCTCACGTCTCACCAAGCGACACCGGATTGAGACGAAGAGGGTTTCACAACATGTTTGAATCCAGGTTTAATTTGAAGCAGCAGTCTGGACGTCGACAAACTAGACAACCGTGTAAAATTCAATACAAACTCCATGTAGGGAAAGAGGTTTACATGTTGTTGTATATGTAATAATAATTGAATATTATACTGTGACATATATTCAGAGTTTAACACTCACATGGGCCATTTTCATGTATTATGAGTATGTTTATAACTGTCTTACTGTATAAATTGTTGTTCTATTGTTGCTTTTATATTGTTATTTGTTCAGTGCACCAACCACACCAAGGCAATTTCCTGTATGTGCAAATATACATGGCAATAAAAAGAATTCTGATTCTGATTCTGATTTACTTTGGGGTATTTAAGTACATTCCTCCTTATATACTTTTACTTATGTGAAATCTGCAGTACTCAGCTTTTACCCATAATATATTACCATGAAAAAATTTGCAGTACATAAATATGAGTGAAGGGTTGGTAATTTTGTGTGTTTTGTATTTATTGTCGAGACGTGTGCTTTCATTCTTCCAGATCTCTATGTTCCTAAAACAAAAAAGACACTCGGATGAATGACGGAGGAAAGAGAAAGACTGAAGCCTGGTTTTGGGCGGGAGTGCGAGAGCGAATTCACTGGAGGTGTCGAGAAAGAGCGAACTGCCAGAGACTCGGGAACGTTTCATCATAAACAAGACGATAAATCTGCAAACAGCAGGTTTATGGTGTGAGAGCAAGGATCTGACATTGTTTAACAGCCGCAACCGAGGTATTCATCAGGGCATTAGCCATCAACAGGTACTCAAAGTGAAATGCTCGCAGTTGTATCTGGAACCCGCCTAAACACTTCCTCATTTAGGATTTGTGTTTTCGTGTTGGGTTATTTGCTTCCTGCGCCTTCGTGTAAAGCAATGCAAATATAAATAGGGGAGAGTTGTTAGATTGTTGAGAAAGTAGAAATTAACAGTTCGGTCCTCATTACAGAGTCAGTGTCAGGATAAAAAAAAAAATCTTCGCCTTCAAGTTTATTTTTGGAGGCTTCCGTTGCTTCACAGGGTTTTAACTGAGGAACCTGAACTCCAGAGGTGAGTGGTGAATGGATCTTTGGGACCTACTCGTGTCATAGTCTGTCAGCGTCCCCTCCACCACCTCACCTCGCACTCATCATCCAGACACTGACTCCCTTTAAATGCTGACATCAATTGAGAAACGTTTGCAGCTCAGCGTGCGATCGGCGGCGCCTTCATTTGCAGCTCCACACCACGCGGCGTGTCTATAAAAGCTGATAATGTGATAATTAAAGGAGCTGACAGGCAAGAAGTCAGCGAGACGCCTGATTTACCAACCCCTGCGATTTGTTAGAACCTCTCAGATTACAAGGCTTCCACCCTTCGAGTGAGCAACATAAAATATCATCTGGAATAATTAACTAGCCTTGAATTGTTGTGGAGAGGGAAAAAAACAAAAACAAGAAAAGTTGAGTTATCTCGAAGGAGGAGACCGAGATAAAAACGAGTCCCGGAAACATCGGAGCATCCGATTCAGACCTGAAACAACGATCTCCTAGCAGACAAAAGATCACTGGCACCTCTCTCTCTCTCCCTCTCTCGCCCTTCCTCTCTTTCTCTCTCAACCACACCATGATTTATTACCTGAAAAGACAAGAGAACTAATTAGTGGAGTAATTAATTAATATAAATTTGCATATTTGCATTTGCAATTAGTGCAGTCAACTGATTAGTCTGAGATGGGGAGTTTGACTCATCGGATGCAAGTGTGTGTGTGTGTGTGTGTGTGTGTGTGTGTGTGTGTGTGTGTGTGTGTGTGTGTTTGTGGGTGCTCGACCAGAACCATCAGCAGACCAGCTGAGGCATTTTCTTTGGTGGAGGGGGGGGCTGTAATGAAAGGACTGTTTTTGTTTTTTTTCCTTTTGTTATTTTGGGGTGTTCATGTACAGTAAGTGTTTGTCCACACAGACATACACATACACACACAGACACACACTACATGTTTCACACACTAAATGCACACACACTCACCACTGTGTGCACGCTGTCATTGTCTCTGTGTCACCTGCTACTTTACCTTCACATGGTCATTGACACTCTTAGGTGTAATGAAGGTGCTGAGACCTTCTGCAGCCCCCCCCCCCCCCCCCCCCACACACACACACACATACACACACACACACACACACACAACCACACACACACACACACACACAACCACACGCACACACACACACTGCTGATCGATGTCTTGTAATGTCCAATACAGAATGATAAGTCGCTTTAATTGATTCTCCTTGCAACAAGGTCATTCACAGGCGCACGTCTGTGTGTGTGTGCACTTGTGTGTGCGTTCCACATAACTGAGGAGGGCATATACCCATATCGAGTGCCAGCTGTGCCCCTGTGTGGATTTGGCAGCGTGCCACTGGGCCTTTTCCACGGGGTGTACTTAATATCTACGGTCCTGAGGTACCAACACTGTGCACACGCCCCTCTGGTATGCCCATCCTCTGCATGCAAAGCGCCTGGTGGAATTTCTTTTGCTCTATTGTATGTGGAGCTGCAACGATCAGTCAATCGATCGGTGACTTAACTGATGAACAGGGTTAGATTTCAATGATTCACTGGTTTTCTCTGTTTGTTATTCCATAGTAAACTGGCTGAGATTGACTTGTGGACGGTTTCTTATGCTGTCAACAAGGAAACTGTGACAGACTTTTTTTAGAGACCAATTGATCAACATGGAATATGGTCCGCGAATTACTCGATAATGAAAATAATCATAAGTTGCCTTAGATTACGTAATATGCCAAACATTCAGTTAGCACTTGTATTTAATTGAGATTCCTACATTTTTTAAATCCCACTGAGACCTTATTGTTCCATGTGCCAAAAGAAATGACTGCAAAGTCAACTTTTGTCTTTGCTATAGCTATTTTTTCCTTAGACCAAACATGTTGCTGTAAAATAAACAGTAAATATCTTGTATAACTTCCCTTCAGGTCGACTCATAGGAGAGTATTTCGGGATCTGCTCAAATCTGTTCAAAATCATGAAACTGTTTGTTGACCATACACCTCGGTTTACAGTTCAGGGAGAGATGCTGGATTTTGATAAGATAAGAGTTTAGTTAAGATAATCATCACTGAGGCTGCTGTAGATACATGTTTCAGTTGAATGTTTGCAAATCTCTTTAACAGACTTTTGCTGATGGAGTCATTTCTTGTGGAGGTGAAGATGGTGAAAATATAAATGACTGTAAGGGATGTGCATGAAAATACATATTTGATTGCCCAAAAAAACAGAACATGAGGGTTAACACTGCAGAAAACTACATTTCTTCCTGATTGAAATCCTCTATAGTCCTGACATGGCTTTTTATTTCCCTTATTTGCAGCTCCCCATTTATAATTGGTTTAATTTAATGTAATTTAATCAGGGGAGGTCTCTCGGTGTGAATTTCACATGTGCAGCCTTCACATAGCTGTATGTGCATGAGATATGTCAGGGATAAAATTATGAAGACATATCATAGAACCATCTGGTTAATATGCAACACAACTGAAATCCCCTCTTGTGTTCTTTTAAACTTAAAACCTCTTTTCTGATTGTTTTCCATTACATTTATAATGTCCCATCAGATTATTTATCCAGATCTGTTGAGCTTCACTCTATTTTTTTTTTACAATCTTATTTAATTTGCTTATGCATCATCTTCTTTTCCACTTCACTCAGTCTCATTCACCTGTTGAGATGCCTGGAAGAAGCAGCTCTCCTCCTGCGCATCCCTCCATTTTTTTCCCAGATAAAAAGACATGAATTCATCTGTTCTCACATGCGGGGAGAAGAGGCTGGATAGTCGTTGTTATCCCTCTCCGGTCTGTGTTTCTGACGGTAAACGCGGGCCTCCCGGTGCCCATTACCGGAGCTGCCAGATGATCGGTAGCGGAATGGAGGTCCCGCGGGACGCTGAGCACGTGGTCTCGGCTGCCACAAGACGTCAGCGGCAGATGGCACGGGTACCCGCTGCTGGCATGAGTGTCATTCCTCAAAGAGAGAGAGAGGGAGAGAAGGGGGAGAGGGAGGGAGAGAGAGAGAGAGAGAGAGAGAGAGAGAGAGAGAGAGAGAGAGAGAGAGAGAGAGAGAGAGAGAGGGGTTGGGTGCTTATGTTTTAGCTTTTTCCTCTAATTTGTGGTTTGCATGAGAAGAAGAAGCAGCAGCGCAGATTCCCAGGAGCTATTCGGGACCATGCAGGGCGCACGCTGACCAGAGGTGAGAACCATTTGCATCATATTGTTTCGATGCATGTGTGTATTTTTTTATATTCAGAGTTAAACACCCTTCAAATGTTTTGGAGAAGGGTTTTATCTGCACTTTGGTTGAGAGCGAGCCTATGGTGGCATCACAGAATTGTAAGAAAAGTGCAGAGGCAGTGAAGTTGAGCGTCTTTACACTGTGACATTGGCCTTGGTTGGTTTCCTCTCACCATGTAATTCACTGACAACCTTCAGATGACAAGGGGGTTTGCTCTGTGTTTATGTTTTTTGTTTTTCTTTTGCTCTGATCTCTGTAGGAACATGTTGACACTGCCATTCGAGGAACCTCACATGATGTGCGAGCCGCGGTTCGGTGCCAATTATCCCCGAGACAGTTTACCTGAGCGCTTGGAGCAGGAGCGCCAGCACAGCCTGGACAGGTCCAACTCCGCGATGAGGGAGGCCGAGGACGACCTCACCGACCGGGAGGACGACGAGAGGGAGGACGACGGGGACGAGGACGGGCTCCCAAAAAAGCGAGGCCCCCGGAAAAAGAAGGCCGGCAAGGAGCCGGGCGAAAGGGTCAAACACCGGCGCCATGAAGCCAACGCCCGAGAGCGCAGCAGGATGCACGGCTTGAACGACGCGCTGGAGAGCCTGCGTAAAGTTGTGCCGTGCTACTCCAAAACTCAGAAACTGTCCAAGATCGAGACGCTGAGACTGGCTAAAAATTACATCTGGGCCCTGTCAGAGACTCTGAGCGCAGGCAAGAGACCGGACCTCCTCGCCTTCGTACAGACTTTGTGCAAAGGATTATCTCAGCCCACAACCAACTTGGTGGCCGGTTGTTTGCAGCTGAACGCGAGGAACTTCCTCACGGACCACAACGGAGAGGTCATGTTCTCCAGCAGGTCGCCCTACGACGCCATGTACCCGTACCCCGGCACAGACGTGAACACGCCCCCGGGCCACAGCGGCGGCAGCTTGGACAGCAGCGCCAAAACGTTCCGGCACTACAGCTACAGCGGCGCGTACGAGCACTACTACGAGAACCCGTCCCCGGAGAGCGGGAGCCCGCGTTTCGACGGCCAGCTCAGCCCTCCGATGAACTTTAACGGGATTTTCTCCATGAAAAACGAGGAGCCGCCAGACTACAGCAAAAGCGGCCACTACGGCGTGCGCTACTGCGGTGCGCCAGGGCGCGCGGCTCTTGCGCCCAACTCCATGTACCGCGTCTCCCCAGAGGCCCGTTTTCCCTACGACCTGCACGTCCGCGGCCAGTCCTTCCAAGCACAAGGGGAAGTTAATGGCTCTTTCCACAATTAATCAATCAGCTGGACAAAGTTCAAGTTTCAGAAGCGATGCAATTTCCCCCGCGCAGATGTCGAGAGTGGAACGAACTGGACTCCTGGTGCACTGCGAAAAATGCCCATTTTAACGAGTCATTTTCATTTTAATGTTCAGTCTTGTATTTTTTTTAAACACGGTAAAATCCAGCAAATTAGATGTGATGATTCCACTTGTTCTCAATTTGTGTCCAACTCAATGTGTGTCGGTACGAGGCAGAGGAAAGACACACACAGGAATTCGAAGCAAACGAAGTAAAACGATCTGGATGCGAGGGACGTTCCTCCGATTCGTTTAAAAATGAAAAAAGATAAAATGTTAAAGTGCCACATTTAAACGATCAAATCTACAACAACTCGAATAGAAAATCATTTGTTGAAGATGCAGGTTTACAGCCACAGTGAATCAACATATGTTATAATTGTGTGTTAATGGCAGACCTGCAGATATTGACACGTTTTAAATGTTATTAAATTAAATAACAATTTAAAATTAAAATAAAAGTAAATAAAACCACCGGGGAGGAAGAATCCAGAGGTTTCACTTCACCGCTGAAGTTTGCTGAGACATGATTGGACTTCAGAGACTCACTCTGTTAGCAATAAAGGTCAATTGAGCTATGCAAGGCAGCTAAATGCAATCTTTGCTTATAAAAAAATGATTTATGTCTATTTCCTCAAGGCGTTTCTCATCATCTAATATCTAATTAAAACGATGACAATTACACGACATTAATTACGGGGAGAAAAAGGAGACGTGCATGTGTTCAGGAGACCTGGATGGTGTCATGTGATGAATTGAAGTTATGAGGTGGGTGGGGGGGGAAAGGTAAAAAATATTAAATGCATTTGTATTTGGAGTAAATAGTGTGGTAACGAGGTGAATGTAAAATTATGATTATTGTATTTATTTATTTAATTAAGCTTATTTATAACAAGTCCGTCAATTTGAATGTGGATAATATATTATAACAACAAAAAAAAGATATTGTAAAATTCAACAGTGTGACCCTATATGTGGATTTCCCATAACATTGAAAGTTTGTTTCATTGTATATTTCACTGCAGCTGAAAGTCGAGCATTGGAAGTGAAACGGTTTTTGGTTTTATTATTATTTGTATTTTGTTTTGCGTGAGGTGAACGCCATGTTTCAAAAACTATTTGAATCTGATCAACATGCCTTAAAAAACAACAACAAGGAGAGGACGACCACTGACCAATATGCAACTAAGTGAAAGTTTTTGGGATAGTTTGATGTGAACTTTTTACACTGAGGAGCGACTGTGATGCACTTCATGTCTTTCTGCACAATGTTGGTGACTGTACTCACATAAACCCTGTTGATTTTGTAACTTTACCCGGATGACGAATGATTTCTGATTTATTTCATATCTCTCACACACGCACACACACGCACACACACGCACACACACGCACACACGCGCGCAAGCTCGCACCTCACGCGCTCCTCTTGAAAACTCATTATGGATCGAAATACTCGTGAGGTAATTTGTTTATTGTTTTTTTTGTGATTGTGCTTTTGTCGCAATAAAATGAAGAGGCTGCTTCTCAGCTTTCTGTGGAAATTATCGACTTATCGAAAAAATAATTTGTATGGAAAAAATAAATCAAAGTTAAATTCCGCGGGGATAATCTTATTTATTTATTTGTCTATTTATTTATTTATTTATCCATCTATCAGAAATACATCGTGTAAAAAGTCGTGAGGCCAGGAAGAAACAGTCTTGAAGAGACATGAGATGCATGAGGAGGAGAAGCTGTAATATGTTGAGGGTGACAATCCATAGAAAGACATTTTAACAACATATAATAAAACAAAATAATCAAATTTATTTCTACAAGGATCCAAATGTCTTAACTTCACTTGAATTGATTTTTTTTATTTTGTACAAACAGCCAATATGAAATTATAATGCAGTGTGACAAATTAGCTGCTCTCCTGCAGATATTTTCTAAATCTCAAACAGGATTACCAGTAACGTGTGATTAGATCTCAGATGATCAGGTGGATGATTTGTGTGAGATGCCCACGAGGTGTTGGATGTGATCCAGAGAGCTCAGACAGTTGATCCCAGTCCTCCCAGTTCCAGAGAGAAGAGCTGCTCCCTGGAGATCTCTGGTTATTTGGAGGCAGAAACCATCCCTGGCTCCAAACACTGGAGACACTTTGTTTCCTCAGTATTTCCAGACACTGACTGTGAGGAGAATGAGATTTAATGAAGGGTAAAATCACTTCTTTCTCTTTTTACTCTTGCAATTTTCTGGGAATAGTGAGAGACTGTTTCACAGGAGCAGAACATTTGATAATTTCAGATATTAAGGTGCAAACTAATTAACTTACTGTGGGAAATAACTACTTTAGGTGTGTGTTTATATTACATTTTTGTCGGCTTTTGATCAAGTGCTGAAGGAACTGCTCTGGTAAGTTTTTGTATACACACACACACACACACACACACACACACACACACACACACACACACACACACACACACACACACACAAACACACACACACACACACACACATTTTGCATTTACTTCTAATCAGTGTGGAAAGCCAAAACCTTATCTCTAACATCAACCTAAAACAAACCCACACACACACACACACATACAAACACACACACACACACACACACACACACACACACACACACACACACACATACACACACACACACACACACACACACACACACTTGGATAGCCTAACCAAAACCTTATCCCTAACCTTAACCTAAAAGACACTCAAACACACACACACACACCAACTTCACTTTTATCCCATTAACTGAATCTCAAATTCATCATTTTAATTCTGCACTGGAGCAAATGTCTCAGTGTCAAACTCTCCCACTGATTCCAGACCAGTGTGCAGTTCCCTGTGACCTTTGAAAAGATGCAGCCCCTCACTCATCTTCTCCAGATCCTGAAGTGAGAACCTTCTCCTTCACCTGAAGACGCTTACAACCTGTTTGTCATTTCAGGAAGTTTAAAAAGGGGCCTGGCTGGTGTGTGTCATTAGTTTGGAAAAGCAGCTTCACCTTTACAACAATAACTAATGTGCTGATCACATTACACCTGACACCTCAGAAACCTAATATCTTCCACCAGGGGCCACAATTCATCCTCGTGTCTTTGCTGCAGCTGCATCCAGAGCAAACTCGTTTACTCAGCACCAGACAACTTTAAATATTGATTAATATTGTTTTGCCAACTAATGAGGAAAACGGAGATTTGGAGCTGTAAATCATCATTATCAAATCCTCTCCTTAATTAACTGAACACAAAAAGTCATTTCAGGGCTGTGACACTGTGGTGTTGAATTATCCTCATCGTATCTGTTCTATTCTGTTTACAGAGGGGAAATGCAATGAAGATCAAATCTTGGCAAAAACGCGAATTAGTCCAAGTTGAATTTTCTAGCATCAAAAAAGTGTCAGAAAGGAGAAAGTCAGAGTTTTCCTGATTGAAGCTTCTCGCAGGAAACATGGATCAGTTTTTATTCTGCACAGATCAAACAAAACCAGCAAACATCTTTCTCTTGCTTTTTTTTTTTTATTATATTTTTTTTAATTCGTCCATCTACACAACTGCTAATGATTCCACACTCTGCTGGGACTTGTCTGCTGTTGATTTAGATCAGGAAATAAATGTTGCTTTCTGGTGATTTGTGTTTCCGGCAATCAAGACGAGGAATATTCAGCTGATCCAAGGGAAACCAGCCCATTCCCTCACTCATCCCTCTCTCCCTCGTTCCAATCGTAAACAACCAGGGGACCAGGTTGCTGGGGGTCCCTCCGGGGCTTTAAAGCACCTCTTTAGCCCCCCACCCCTCACTCCGACACCCCCTATTTGTCCCATTCACATGAGATTCTCACCTTGTCAGTCCCGCTGCCATCTCCCTCCTCGCTGTGAATATATGTGCGCACATGTGTGTTTTCGAGGGGTTCAAATCCCTCTCGGGGCCTCGCGTGAAGGCGAGGAGGGGGGATGGGGGGCGGTTTCACACCCACGCGGTCCACGGGGCGGCGTGCGGCAGTTTAGCACGGGGTCAAACGTGTACACGCACCCTTACATTCATGCAGCTCATTAAAGGGATAGTTCACCCCAAAAATGAAAATTCACTCATTATCTACTTACCGCTATGGTGATGGAGGTGGTGGGTGAAGTGTTTGAGTCCACGAATACACTGCTGGAGTTTCAGGGGTAAATGGCTCAGCAGCCAAATCCAATATAATTCATGTTAATGGTGACCACTTTTTAAAATATTAAAAAAACAACAGAAAATAAACCCAACATCC
>NC_070638.1:7188986-7234624 GCF_947347685.1 Pleuronectes platessa
CTTCTGTTCACCTTTTGGAAAGTTGCGGCCGAACGGGGGGATAGAACACCTACAAACGAGGAGGAGGAGGGTCGAGGCAGGTAGAGGACAACATATCAGGGGCGTGGAGTGTGGTCGGAGGTAGACGGCAGCTGGTGCAGCCTGAGGATAAGGGATGGGATCCAAAAAGCAGGGTCTGGGTATTAGCTCAGTGGGTAGAGCGTTAAAGAGGCAGTGCCAGGTCTGGAGGTCCAGCTCTCACTGGGACCAGCACAGCTACAAATGTTTCCAGGCATTGTAATGCAAAGCACTCTGGTCGTCAATGTACAGTATGTTGTGGTGTGTTGTGTTGTGATGTGTTGTGTTATGTTGTGTTTTGTTAGGTTATGTTATGTTGTGAGATGTTATTTTGTGTTAGTTTATGTTATGTTATTTTGTGCTATGCTATATATCGTGTGTTTTTATTTTGTGTTGTGTTATGTTGTGTTATTTTGTGTCATGCTATATGTGTGATCTTATCTTTTGTTATGTGATGTGATGTGATGTCATGTGATGCGATGCGATTTTATGTTATGTTTTGTTGTGTTGTGTTATTTTGTGTTATGCTGTATTATGTGAAGTTATTTTGTATTATGTTATGCTATGTTAAGTTATTGTGTGTTATGTTTTGTAATGTAATGTTGTTTTGTGTTATATTGTCTTATGTTATGTTGTCTTATGCTATTTCATTATGTTTTATGTTATGTTATTTTGTTTTATGTTATATTATTTTGTGTTATGCTGTTATATGATTTGTCGATTGAGTCTCCTTGGCTGTTATCTGCTGTGTTTTTTCTTTCTGACAGCAGCAGGTAAGTAGAAGAGACTTATTCAGACATATAGAGATGTGTTGGTGTGGGACAGGCAGACTCAGGTTTACGTTGCTCTATGTGTAACATTTGTGTTGAAAAACATTATTTCAGCCCAAAGAAGTTTTTCCGTGAACAAAAGAAAAGCTAAAAATGGATTCAAAGCCGTTGAAGTCTTTTGTATCTTCTTATACGACCGGGACGTACATGTCTGTGTTAATTCTTTCAATGGAAAGTGCATCACTGTATAATCAATCATGTGGCCCAGTAATAATAAAACAAACTGCATTATGCCAATACCCATGTCCCCTCTAGTGGGGAAATGTGGAATAGCTGTGTATGTAAAAATTTGATGCAGCATGAGAGATGGATTATCATTAAAGTCGATGAAAAGATACGTTTTTTAAGAATGGATCCCACGACACGTCACCCTCCTGCATTAAAGCAAAGACATGTGCACATGCATTAATGTGTATAGCAAGTGTGTGCTAAACAGTGGATCTAATCCCTTTTTAAAACATTTCATTCCCGTGACAGATTTGATCAGTATGAGGTGCATTAGGGAAATGTCACACATGCCAGTGTGTGTCATACCAGGATTAAGTCATCTATATTTGTTCACTGAAACAGTTTGTAATGATAAGCGAGACACACTGAATCGATTTGCACACATTTCCCTGACAGTCGAGATTAACACGAAATAAGACTTTATTAGCAATGTGCACAAAGTACAAACACACACACACACATTAACACGTTTGCAAGGCATCAATTAAATTCACATATGGTCCAAGCAATTATCGTTATAGATAACTGGAATCAAAGGAGCGATATCAATGTGAAAAAGGAGGGTGAGTCGCCCTGGAGAAAAGAAGCGCACCGAGTGAATGTTAGGGCCAGGGAGGGCTAGTAGCAGAGACTACATAAGAAAACAACAACAGCTGTTTAGCTCGTGGCTAAAAACAGGATTTGAACAACAACATCATTTGCTAAGAAAATGATCTGGGAAAAAGAGATGGTAGTGACTCGGAGATAAGAAATGGGATGCCTGAGATTGTCTTTTCTTCTCGGGCTCTGCAGGGAGGAGATTCTTCGGTTTGTTCTTTTCTCTCCTGTATTTTGTTTTAATAATTTATAACAATAAACTTCTTAAATTTAGTTGGGATGCATATTTATTTGAATCAAATTTGAGACCAAGGTTTGACAATTTCTCTTTTTCTCGACTCTTTTCATTCTAATCTGTAGACTTTTGAATGAATGAATTGCTTTCTCATGGAGAGCCCATGTGTAGAGTTGTGGGATAAACTGCTTATGTACAATGCAGGTTTCATTCTTCAATCTCTGTGAATAAGTCACTTACAGGTCGTGTTTACCGACACCATGAAGACACAGAACAAGACCAAATAAAGGTCCTAGTACATGCAACTGTTCCATACATCCGGAGTACATTTATTTTGTGCCACGCCGACACACACATAGCGATATTATTCGTCATAAAACCCTTTTTCCCGGTGGCTGCCAGAGAACGTGTGAGCACACCCGTGACTGCTCTGCCCTTGACTTGTATCCATTCATCCAAGCGTGCTGGATGGTTTAGTTAATTAAGCTTAATCTACCCCCAGAGACAGATATGAGTGCTGTTACAGTGGCCCACTGAGCTGTCCCTGTACACTCTTCTCTGGACCCCCCGTGGAGCCATCAGGGCCTCACTACTCAACGTGTTCCGCTATATTGACAGGGCTCTGGAGAAACACGTTATGTATGAAAGATCTGAAAGATTTGGACCAGAAAAAAAAGGGGGGGGGGGGGTTTTTGCAATATTTTAAATACTACAGCATACTGAAGGAATTTGTGACAGACATATTTTCTAACGGAAAGCGGACAAAAGGGGCTTGGATGGGGTGTGAGACGTTACGTGGCTGACTGATGTTAATCATAAATACTCTGTGTGTTATTTTGTTTGTTTAGTTGTCACACACAAGGTCAGTTAACGCCTTGGCCCGGGCTGATTTGTAAAGAAGAGGAGAAGGAAATAAATTATCCAGTCTCAGAATCGCTTTATTTGCCGTTGCAGTGGGGCCATGTGGGAACACTGCCTGGTTAATTGGTGCTTTGCACATATGAAGACAAAGAATAAACAGATGTGGACAGAAATATAACATCTGATGTGCAGGTAATCATTTTTGACAAACGGCTTGTGAGGGGGATTTTAATTTACCTTTGTGAGAAATATTGTGATGACAAAAATATAGGTACACCTAAAATATGTATTTACCTAAATGTGATTTAATAAAAAGGGTTTGAAGCATTTATAACAGGTTCATTTTGTCATATTATCCCATCTTTGTAGAAACATCTTTGAGTGGGATATTTTTTTTTTGACAGATTTCTCCATTATCTTCATCATTGTTAGGATGTCACTACTGTAGACAGTTTCCTTTAGGCTCTGAGTCGACCTCAGCTTTTATCAAAGCGACGTTAGAGCTAGAGATAAATATTCGGCAAAATAATTAATAATCAAATAGTTTCAATATGTTTGTTTTCCTTTTAGAAATTGAGGTACCGAACTGATTTATTTTTGTTGCCATCATGTGGTTTGATTTGTTCAGTGCAGTTAATTTCTCAAATAGGATCTGAATTATTTAAACCTGGTGATGACATGCTGAGGCCTCACAGGTTTTTTTTTCAGTTCAACAGAAACATTGAATGTCAGTATCTGATCTATATCATGTGACTGCTTGAATAAAAATGCACCAATGGAATCGTCCAAGTCAATTAGTATTTTTTTTTAATCTTTCATCCATTGTTCTTGTTTTGTCTTTCACTCATCACAACACATTCATAAAGGCAATAAAAAACATACCTGCTGTACTGTTGGTTTTTACAATTCATTTGTTTGGCATCATGCATGGAATGGAGCCTATTACAAGCCTGGTTTTCTTGTTATAGTCATTTGAAGTCATATGATTTTGAATAATAATATTTGAAAAATATTTGCTTTAGAACTAAAAAATAAAACATTTGAAGGCAACGATAGAACACAGTTGAAAAACAAACAATAATAAACCATTTAAAAGCAATCTGAAGATCCCTGAGCAGTAGAGCACAGATACAGAAATAAAACATGTTGCAAAAGTAAAATATGACCAAATAAAACATGATAAAATTATTAAAAGAGAATGCTCAAATATAAGATTGTGTCTTTAAAATAGGTTTGTAAGAGGAGGAGGAGTTTGCCAGGTGAAGATGGTTCCAAAGCGGGAGCCCTGACAGGAAAGGTCCATTTATCTCTTCAAGAGCTACAGCGAATGCACGGAGAACTCTTCCCCACTCGTCACCGATGTGATTGTGAGTCGGCTGTGTCTACTGCGGATGTGACTCGTGCTGTGGGCCTTGCTCTTCAGCATCTTCTTCAGGTGATTCTTGAATTTAACCCCCACAAACACATAAAACACAGGGTTGAGGCAGCAGTGTGAAAAGGCCATAATCCGGCAGACGTAAAAAGCATAGTCCAGGGGTGTCTCTGCCTCACAAGCTGCAGCCAAGACCTCTGAGTTAACCGCTGGCTTCTTCCAGAGACTAAATGACTTTAGAAAAATCACTATGTTGTAAGGTGCCCATCCCACAAAGAACACGACCATGAGGGTGAAAATGAGCTTCAAGGTTTTGTTCTTTCTCCTCCGGGCAGTAGGACGCACCAGCCTGCAGATGATCTGACAATAGCAGAAGGTGAAAACCAGAGCACTCAGCAGGAAGAGGATATTCTGCTGGTAGATTCCAATTAAGCTCCAGTAAGAGTTTGCGAAGACACAGTGTTTCTCGTCCATGACTTTGGTGAAGACGAAGGCCGGACTGGCGATGAAGATACTTGCCGCCCAGATGATCACAGAGGCTAAGACGCTGTAGAAGCCGGAGGTTGACACGATGTCAGACAGAGGGTTCATGACAGCCACGTAGCGATGAGCGGTCATCAGGATGAGGAGGACACCGCTGCTGTAGAAGCCAACGTAGAAGACAAAGTTCACTGTTTTGCACGCAGCTTCCCCTAAATGCCATCCGTCCAGGCTGTAGTAGGCCCAGAAGGGCAGACCGGCGGTGAAGAAGAGGTCCGACACAGCCAGGTTCAGGATGAAGGCGTTGGTGAGCAGCTTGAGATTCTCATACTTGGCGAGGATCACAATCACCAGGATGTTGCCGACCAGACTGAGGACCACCACGATGGAGAGGAACACCGGGGTGAAGATCGAGCCAAACAGCAAGGTGCTTGTTTTGTCACAGACTTCATCTCCATAGGTATCGGAATAATAATTTGGGTCTGAGGTTGTGTTTGTGGTGTTTGTGTTCATGAAGTCTTCATCCGCAGCCATTTTCCTGCAAGAAGAAATAAATCTAAATGAAAAGGAGTAACCAATAAATAACCTGAATGTTATGTTGTGATGTAGGAATGTAGGAATCCATCACAATGTTTTCAGGGAGTTTAAAGATTAAGATTAAGATGTATTTATTAGTCCCAAACACATGCACAGACATGCACAGGCACACTCATGCAGGTAGGGAAATTTAACCTCTGCTTTTGACCCATCTGGTGAAGGACACACAGAGCAGTGAGCAGCCATGTACGGCGCACGGGGAGCAGATGTTGGGGGAGTAAGGTGCCTTGCTCAGGGGCACTAGACAGGGTAGGGAGAATCCTCTTGGATTTTTGGACCAGAGACCTTTTCTGCCCATAGTCCAAGTTTCTGCCACTAGTCCACTTACTCTCCCTATTTAAACATTTCGATTATAATAATCACTTTCCATAATGATTGTTTCTATCGTGCATTCACACGGGATTAATGTTGTGACTGACCAGAGGTAAAGCATTTTGTTTGTTAAAGACAAGATAGAGTTTTCTTATTATTATTTGAATGCCTGGATAAAATAAAAAAATAAAAAACAACACATGCCTCTCTCTGAGTTGGAAATTATCTAAATGAATCCACATTATTATCAAAATATTATGAATACCCTCCCAGTGAACAAACACTTAAGAAATATGGAAACGTACTGAACCTCCACGAAATCGTGCAGCCGCCAGCGTCCTTTCTGCAAATGCCAGTGAGAACTTGCTGAACTCGGGCTGGTTCCTTATGTATCGACCACAAAGGTGAACAGAGATTCAGACCTCGTTTTCAGATCGTCACGTGAATCAACCATGGACACTGGTCAGACTTTCAGAATTACTACTTATTCCAGTTTGTGTGATTGTCAGCTGACTCCAACACTATAAGGAGCAGCTTCAGACACAGATTCTGTACAACTCATCTACCTCTGTCAGAGCCACCATCACAGAACTGCACTAAACAAACCTGTCTCCTTGCACTGTGTACCCTGTACAACACTCCGCTCCATATACTAGAACACTTACTTCACATCATATGTGATAATATAAACCATATTGATATTATATATCATTTATACAATAATATTGTCTTTTGCACACTCTGTCTACATATTCTTACACTCATAGTATATTATATTCTCTATTGTATAGTCAAATACTTATATTTATACCTCTACTATATATCATATCATATTATATCACTGTCTAACAATAAAATTACCATCATATCATCAGTACTATTACCATCATCTTGCCACTGCACCTTATCTACCTATTTATCTTGTGTTTCTATTTTTTATTCTTTCTACCTCAATATATATATATTTATTTTTTTATTTTATTCTATTGTATTGTATTTTATTGTATTCAAATATACCGGCTGCTATGACGATTTAATTTTCCTTCTGGGAGGAATAATGTAATCTATCTATCTATTGATGAACTAGTTCAATCTCACCATAAGAAGGGCTAGGGAGGAAAACAAAGCAGTCATCTTTTAGTATTATTTTCTTATAACATTGCATCTTTATTTTTGTTATTTTATGATATTTACCACTTTTGTCCTAATATTACAACCATGACCTAATTTTTATACAATTTCAACGTCATTGTTGAAATATATCACTATAATTTTGTTATATTAAAACTTTATTCTTGTAATATTATGACTTTATTCTCGTAAATTTACGACTTTCTCTTGTGTTAAGATAATGTTCAATTTGAAGTTTCCCTCTTACATTCAATTATTCTGACATAATATTTCATTTAAAATCACTTTTATAAAATCCTGTTTATCTCTCGTTTGTCTCTCAACCAAACTTGAAAGAATCCCACCAGAGGCGGGCGCCTATTGGTCCGTCAGACCCGTCAATCACCGACAGCACCCGCCCCCCTGGTGGTAGCAAGTTTCTGCGGGTTTAAGCCTCCAACCTGGATCCTGAACCGCTGACAAGCGAACAAGTACGTTTCTTTATCGACTCTTTATTCAACATTCAGGTGTTTTCACTGCGACTTGACCTCCGGACCGCGACGTCCCGGGAGGGAGAAGCCACGGGGGGTGAAGAGCCGAGGAGGGGCAGGAGGAGCTGGGAGCAGGTGCAGCTCCTCCTGGTTTCCATGAATCCCAGTGTTTACGTCGCGTCAGGAGGGATTCGACCCAGATCGGAAACGTCTCCGCTGTGATGCTGTGGTTGGTTGTGGGTGCAGATAGGAGCGGGTTGTGTCACTGAGCCCTGATAAGGACGCTGCTGTGAACCTGGCTCCTGGCTGAGGTCTCTTCAGTCCTCTAAACACATTCAGGCTCCACACACTTAGCTTCACACTAACAGGACTCATCAGCCTTGTGTGTCACTCACTAGTGTCTTGTTTAAGTCAGATCAGTAGTATTTTAAATGTTTACCTCCCTGTGGTTTCAGCTCTGTCCCACTTTTACACTCACATGCTGTCAGGTATCATTGTTTCAGCTTCTTTTTTTTGTAATAATATGTTCTTGACATTTCAGGGACAATGTTTACATCATGAGATCATTTCAGAAACGTGCACAAATTAAATTCAAATGTCTCTTGTTTTAATCCCACGTGCAGAAGTCCCTGACATCCACCCCCCCCCCTCCCCAAACCCACCCAACAATGGCCTCATCGGTGGGAGATAATCAACTGCAGAGGATAATCAGAGATCTGGATGGTAATTAAGCCGTCCACACATAGCCCCGAACATAAACAACATATGTGTGTTACGGCACGCGGTGTTGCTGCATGTTTGCCACGCGACATGGACCGGCAATTAAAAATAGAAAAAAGAGGGGAGATATCAAGGCAAAACACAGGACAGAAGGAAAACAGCATTTTAATCCCGGGAATAATTATTCACTGCAACATCTGGATCGGCCATAGATCTCTGTCAGGAGGTGTTTTGCATGAATAATAGAAATGTTGCAAGAAGGATTTTCTGGTAGTTAGGGCTGGGCAACAAAGCAATATCAATAATTATCACAATATATTTGTCATCAGTAGCAATGGTAAACTGTTTACCAAGTGTTTGTCATTCTCTGGGAAGAATTTAAAACATCAACCTTTACTCAGGAGTAAAAATCTGTCTTTAAACCTAAAAGGAATATTAATGTGACATTTATCCACTGATAGGAACATTTTGCTAGTGAGAGTAAAATAAGAAATTCTGAAAAGTGTTGGGCCTTCTGTGTGTACACAAGAATATGAGATGGTATTTGTGTGTCTGTGTGTGTGTGTGTGTGTGTGTGTGTTAATAACATTATGAGTATTTGGTTTAGATGCTGTGTTGGAGCTGAGTAAAGAACACAGGGAGTGTGGTGAACCTATCACTGATGACAGCTCCAACCTGCACAAGTTCTTCTATAAACTTGAATACCTGCTACAGGTAGGGTACCCCCCCCACACACACACCTACTGTATTGAAAAGCCTTTTAATCCCTAGTACAAAGTGAAAAGTGGCCATCTTAAGTTTTCAGAAGTGATCTTATTGTCTTCAGATTGCATCTTTGATCCAATCTTTGTTTTCCTCGAATGCTCTTATTTTAGAGGCTGGAACCAATCAATGTTTGATTTCTTTTCTGATAATTGACTAATAACACGATTCACATTGAGGACTTTGCAATATTAAGACAGTTTTTGTTTCTTAGTTCGACCAGAAAGAGAAGACAACGTTTCTCGGCCAGAGGAAAGACTACTGGGATTACTTCTGCGACTGCCTGATTAAGATCAAGGGAGCTAATGATGGCATCCGTTTTGTTAAGTCCATCCCTGAGGTAATCTTCCTGTGCAACACACACACACACACACACACACACACAAAACAGTCGCACTCTTGTTGTGTTCAGCCATGGCATGCAACACATTTACATACACTCCAATGCGCAGTGACAGTGCAGCCATGTTGGTAATCCTCTGGCCAGTCAGGTACAGTAAGTCTCTGTGCTGCTAATTCACTGGCTCACACACTCCCGCCCTGTTTCCTCTTCACCTTCTCTCCCGAGGATTCACAGTGGTGAGCTTCACACTCGACTAACTGCACCTGACTTAGCCCTGGTTTGTACTGTCTTTAGTTTGTGGCTTGTTTCATATTCTGTGGGCCTGATGTTTACGTTTCTTTGCTTACAAACATTCAAACTGTTAAAAAATGATTTACAAATGTATTGTTTTTATTAGCTTTGCCTCATGAGAGATTGTTTAGTCTATAGAAAAGTAGCTTTGACAATTACAGTGCTTGATAAGAACCCTCTTTCCCATTGAGATGCATAGAGTAGCGCCAGCAGGGCAGTGTGCGGGTGGGATGTGATTCCTCTCCTGCAGTGGGCGGGCCAAACGTTTTTAGCTTTCATGGTCACAGCAATAGCTAAAAACGTCTCCCCTGCCGGTCGTTCACAGCCTGTCGGAGAGGTAGAGGCAGAGCCGACAGTGAGGGCGAGCACGAGGACTCCACATCTGTAAAAATAGCAAGAAAACAAAAGGTTCTGACAGCAGCATCGACGAAGAGAGTCAAAACGTGGAGCCTAGCATCTCAACAACAGACTCGTTGACCTGTTTAGGGATTTCAAAGAGCGACCTGTTATTGAATGGGATCAAACATAGAACAGCCAGTGAAGTCAGTGTTTCCTATATTCTATTTATTGTATGCTCAATATGACTGAGCAGGGATTGATGAGCACTAAATGATGGGTAAATTCTTGGACAATATTTTAATAACAATTTGTTTTTTTATTACCATTTAAAATGTGGTCCAACCGAGGCTTTTTTTGGTTGGTGCAGACCACCACAGAGAGATGTTACCAGGAGAAACACTGATTAGGTATTTGGTGTCACATACCTAAGGGCTCTCTTAGTGTTTAGTGATTCCTGCTGAGGACACAGTTCCCAGCCTCTCTTGTGTTGAACTCTAGCAGCAGTGGAAAGTGAGGGTCAACCAAAAATATTGCAAACCAGTCAAATTAAAAGGTTTGTGTTTTACCCCCAATGGTATTTTCTCGCATTCGGTGAATGGCGGTTGCTACCTTTCTTTGTTGATTGAAGGTTTTATCTTCAACAGTAACTGTTCAGTTGATAGAAGCTGACGGCCATTTACTTCTTATTTGAAATATTTTATAATGATATAATATAATACTAGATTATCACTCAGTAGAGTATTTACCCGTGCCGACAATCCCCTTATAAAACCATATTTAAATGTGCTATTTGGATCAGACTCAAGTAGCGCACACCGCTATCAGTCCCCAAACTATGTCTCATTTTATTCTCTGAGAAATAAGGGAAAGTGTTGAAAACGTTTAGAAAGTCAGTGAAAAGAGAGAAAGTGAAAAATAATTTGTGGATCCTAAACCAGATCTGCTCCATAATAAATATCCAGATAACTTCTCTGATCCATTCCACATCTTTCCACCAAGTTTGTGCAGCTCTGCTAAATATAATATAATATAATGTAATATAATATTTTTACTCTTCTTGTGTCTTGCTGGTTAGTCACAGACATAAGGGAGCCTCCAGCTGGTGTCCTTATGGTAGATCTGTGAGTCTGTTGTCTTACCTAAAGCCCCCATCTGTCAACGTATTCCAGAGTCTGGGCTGGAGAGTGTCTGCGCTGCGATGACCCTTTCACGTCTTAACTGATTTTGAACAAAATACACTTTCTCCAGGGTTATTTTAAAACAAAAGCGGACATGTGTGTGTGGAGCTGTAGAACATTCACACCAGTAGGAAACCAGCAACCGTAATTCAAGATTATTAACACCATTGTCCAAATCTTAGGACAATACAGCAAAGAGAAACCTTTTGATCTTTTATTCCATTCTCTGTCAAGTATTACTATTAAAACCTCACTTATGTAATGTATTTATTGCATTTCTTGGTTTTATATCATGTATTCAAGCCCGCTGAATATAATTTTTTATGCCTGTGATCTGTCTTTGTCTTGTGCCTTTGGTCTTTTCCCAGTTTTGTTGCACCGTGTGCTCTGTCCAATTTCCACCTAAGTGCACAAAAAAGATTTAGATACAAAGATACAATTACTTGATTAATCAATTAGTTGTTTTTCAGAAATATTATAAAAAAGTATTTTGATTTGATTTGAGTAATATTTCAAGCAAAAACTTGGTTTCATCTTCTCCAATGTGAAGACTTTCTGCTTTTCTTTTGTTTATGTCAACATAAGCTCAAACTTTTGGGTTTTCAGTTCTCAGAAGAATAAACACATCTGAAGTTAACATTTTAGTTTCTGAGAGTTTTTGATATTTTCTGACACTTTATAGACTAAATAGATAACTGATATATAAAGAAAAAAATTCACTGATGAATTGTTATTGTAAATAATTGATAGCTGCATTCTCAGTTAAAGACATGAAACTGAAAATGTGGTTGCATTCACTTGGAAAATATTCAGGTAGAGGAACCCCCCTTTTTCACTGTACGAGCCTGTAGAGTATAAATCACAATAAAAGTTCACTAAATTGTATATTTTTGTGCGTCCTCAGTTGAAGACGCCACTGGGGAAAGGACGGGCCTTCATCCGCTACTCGCTCGTTCACCAGCGTCTTGCCGACACGCTGCAGCAGTGTCTTATAAACCAGAAAGTCACAAGGTCAGAGGAGACAGATCTACGCACACACATCTCTGGTTTTTTTTTTACCACACGTGTGCTCTCATGAAATTAGCTCGATGCTTTGTGTTTTTTTTTTTACAACACGGTAGATGGTTTGGTGGCATCGTTTTTCAAGAAGTGTGACTGTCCCTTTCGGATTTGAGTCCTTATGTTTTAACAGGAAAAAGAACCTGCCACACCTCTCACTTCCTCTCTTTCACTAAGCCCTTTATTTTGACAAATATTTTACCAGATATCATTTTTTCATTGAGAACAAATTCATTTCAGACCGCTTGTCCTTAAGTTACTCATGATAGAGTGTCTGTTTGTGTGTCAGCTCTGGTCTGGTAAGGCAACACTTGTTGTACAGTTTAATCAGTCACACACAATCCATAGAAACCATCTGATTAACTTAGATGGAATAATTTGCCAGTTTTGCGATTTTGATTTTAACTTAATGTCGTGCAAAAGGTTTGATGAGAAACTTATCTACACTCTTATGTCTGTACTTGTAAATATGAAGCTACAGCCAATGTTAGGTTAGCGTAGCTTTGCTAAGCTAAACAACATGTCACACGTGTCACTGGGAGGAGGGGCTTTAAAGCTCATCTTAAAAGAATCTAATCTTAGCAGAAATATCATGATACGAAGTCTAAATTGTATAAATCACATTAATTAACATTGTTTTGCATCTATTAAAACCACAATATATATTATTGTGGTTTATTGTTTGTTTCTTCTAATGCAGTGACTGGTATTATGCCCGGAGTCCATTCCTTAAGTGTCACCTCACCTCTGACATAATCAACCATCTTTATGAGCTCAACCAGATCCAATTTGACGTGGCGGCCAGAGGTTATGACCTCGATGCGGATTGGCCATCCTTTGCAAGGTAACAATAACCTGCGCTCACGACTGTTTGCTCTTTGACAATGAGCAGCTTCCTTTTGTTTATGCACAGGAAACACGGTGTATTCACACACAGGAAACACGGAAACAAAGGTGTATTCCTGTATGTTGCAGTCATTCTTTTTGCTGTGTTGTGACAAAGATACTTGACTAACAAATGGAAGGTTATAGATCCTCCTGGGGTCGGAAGTTATTAGCAAATTGATCAGAGAAAGAACTAAATTGGGACACTTTGTAATAACAAACCAAATTGGTGCATTCAATGTAAGATTACGGCGCTGTGGGTATTTCAGAACGTGAAGAAACACTTAATTATCTGATCATTCTGCACCTTCACAGCCCTTTTTTTCCCCGCCTGAGGGTGTGTTAATGTGCGTCTAAGAGGATGTGGGTGCCGACAGTGTGTGAACATTAATCGCCGTTGTTCGTGTCAACACCTTTGCCAAAACTTTTCACTTCCTTGTCATCAATTTTCAGTCGCTTCACAGGCGATGGCCACAGTTTTCTGAAGTGTAATTTCAGTAGTTGTTTCATGGAATCACATCACAGGGCTTATCGTTTAATTTCTGTTGTATAATGCAGTGCGATGACGCCTACAATCACATAAGCTGCGGCATGAAGAATTACCTACAAATGGTTGAGGTGACGTGAATGGAGCATTACCTCCGTCTGACTGATATTCATATTTAGTAGTTTACAGCAGTGGGTTATACGGGAAGATAACGTCTGTTCTCTAACATTTATCTTTACAAAGCTCATGATGTTTATTTTGTGTTGACTTTGTCAGAAAAATGCTGATTCAATTATATGTTTCTTATTGAGGTCATAGTGGAGGGTGCGGTATTAAAACATCTCTGAATATAATGCATGAACTTCCCTACCTTTCATTAACAGTTATATTTGAGTGCATTAGATTTGACAGAATAATGTAGGTTTCTATCAGATAGATCAATATCTGTGTTTGAAAGGGATCTCTTTTTAATTGTTTTAAGTTATCAGGTACACCAAGTTATTCAAAGACATTTTAATTAACACACATTTGATTTAACAGGTGTTGAATGATCTTGACGTTTGTTTTTTCATTGTGCTAAAGGCGAACACTGAGCACAGCCTCACCAGCTTTCCTGTGGAAGCCTCCGAGTCGCTGCTCCAGCATCAACAGTTTGGTTAGCAGCTATTCACACTCACAGGTACTTGCACATACCAACAACATACCGAAATATAGCTGCATCTTAAAGTCGGAGTAATTAAAGGTTGGGACTTTATATAAGTAAATATGACCATTGTGGCAAACTCACAATGAAATGAATCTCCTCTATTGCCCATGTGTTCGTAATGTGTCCCTTTTCATTTCATGCATTGTGAAATGTGTTTGAGCAGCCGGCTTCTTGTGAATCACGGAGAACTTTGTGAACTCATTAGACCATAATTGACTCATTATGGCTTGTAAGGCAGGTGAAGATTTGTCATTAGGAATGTTCAGCTGATGACATTTCAAGAGCTGATAAATTCTCCCTCAACAACCATGGGTTCCTCAAAGCAGCCGACTGAGGAGCTGCCCTAAATTTCATTAAGAAATGTCAGATGCAGGGATCTTGGGAAGGCAAAACTAAATTTGGGCTGAAAAACAAAGTAAAACAACCACATTACAGCAAAGGAGCTTCTACAAGTAGTACAATGATCCAAAGCAGACCTTATGAGAAAACTCCTGACTCTTAGCTGGCTACAAAAATGTTTTCAACCTGTGTGATCTGCAGAAGATCCTGAAAATACAGTTTATTTTATTTTTTGCTGCAGGGATTGTATTTACACATTTCCACGTCAAAAATCTTAAAAATATACAAACTGTTGGAAGCATCTGACCACAGTTCTCTTGTTCCATCCACTCACCAGGCACAGGAGTTTCTTCCAATCCCAGACTTCAGTCACAGTCTCCTTGGGGAACTGGGGGAACTGGGGGAACCCTCTCCTTGCAGTATCGCAGAGAATCTCCGCATTGAGCTCGACCAGTCCGAGCTCAGACAGCAGGAGCTTCTGGTGCAGGTTCAGGAGTTAAGCAACGAAGCTGCAGAGCTGAAAGGTGTCGTTAAAGACCTGCAAGGAGAGCTGGCAGCTCAGAAGTCAACTGCACACTATGCAGCAGCTGAAGCCGGTGATGGGGAGAAAACAAATCACCTTCACACTCATAGGGAAGCAATAAAAAGTGACATTCAAGACAGAATCACATCTGCAGAGAACAGAAATATGGAGCTTCTCTCTAAGTTGGACGAAGCACTGAAAGAAAAAGGCCAACAAACAGCAAGCTACTGTGACTCCGCCTGGAAAATTCAGGATCTTCTGGATAAACTTAAGACGGCAGAGGAGGAGAGACTGGTAGCAAAGAGAGAGTCTGAAGACCGGGCCAGAATCTCTGAGCGTCTAGCACAGGAACTCAAACTCAGGGAACAGGAGTTGAGAGACAGTGAGGAGAAGCTAGCTGAAGTGAAAGCTGGGGCCCATGACGAACAGGAGGAGGCGCTGGGACGGCTGGAGGAGCTCCAAGGGGTCGTCGGTCGAATTCAAGGGGCGCTGAGTTTGAAAGAGAAGGAGACGGGGAACCTGAGAGCCCAGCTTCAGGGTCTACAAGCATCACTGGAGTGCAGGGAGCGGCAAGCAGAGGACCTGAGGAAAAGGCTGTGGGAGGAGAGGGTGGAGGTAGAGCAGATATGTAGCAGGGGTGGCGGCCAGAATGAGGAGCTCGAGAGCCTAATGCCCGATTTAAGAAAAGCCCTAAAAAAACGAGAGAAAGAGCTTGCTGTTAGTTCAGAGAGAATAAAACACTTAGAGGAGCAGGTGGAGAAGTTAAACATTGAAAAGGAAAGTCTGAGCTCAAGACTCACTGATGATGAAGTGACTTCCTGTGATCAAGCCGAGAATGTTGAGGACTTCAGAACACAGTGCAGCAACCTCATGGAAAGAAACACAAGGCTCCTGCAAACAGTGAAGAAGAGTGAGGATAATGTCACAGAGCTAACAGAGAGCAGGGCAGCCTTGTTGGATCAGCTCGCCACTTTGAGGGCATCGGAGAAGCACTTAAAAAGTAGAGTAGAGGCTACAAATGTGTGTGTGGAGGCCCGGGAGAAGAAGCTCCTAGATGAAAACCTGCATTTGGAAGAGATTGTACAAAATGCACTTGTCCAGAAGGAGGTGTCAGATGCTCAGTTGAAGAAGCTTGGGGAGGAGAACAGAGACCTTCTCGAGGTTCAATCCTTGTTGAGGAAGCGGTTGGCGAGAACACAGCAGGAGTTGGACTCTCTCGCCACCGAAGTTGCCAAGTTGGACAAGAACCTCACAGTGTCGCAAAGAAGCCAAGCGGAGTTACTGGAAAAACTAGAGGAGACCGAGGCAAAGTTCAGAGACAAGACTGTTAAATGTGGACTTCTTCAGGCTCGAGCAGTGGAGCTGGAGAGCAAGAGCGGAGAGCTGCACGATGAAAAGGGAGCTGCGGAGAGTAATGAGAAAAGGCAGAAGCTTGATAATCAGCATCCGAGTTCCTCCATGGAAACCAAAGAGGGTTCATTCAGGCTGGTGATAGCTGAGGCTCAACTGGAGCTCAACCTAAGGGAGGTGCACCGGCTCCGGGAAGAGGTGGTGGAGCTCAGGGCTCAGCTGCTGGCCGGGACTGAGGAGAGAGTGAAAGTTCAGGCCCTCCAGGAGGTGACGGAGTCCTCCAGGGAAGACCTCCGAGCTTTAGCAGAACAACTCAAGGCCCAGGTGGAGGAGCTGAACCGCAAGCACGTGGACGAGATTCTCCAGTCCCGAGAGCGAGAAGAATCTCTCGTCCGTGAGCGGGACGGTGAGGCCCAGGCTCGAGCAGGTCTGGCTGCAGAAGTGACCTCCTGCAGAGAGGAGCTGAGCAAACTGAAGAAGCGCTACGAATCCTTGTGTTTGGAGAACAGTGATTCCAGGGAGGCGCTGCATAGAGCCAACACAGAGACAGCTGAGCTCGGCGTGCATGTTTGTATGCTCACCGCTGACAATGAGGAGGCCCGTCTGCGCTTTGAGGGCCTGTCGACAAGGCTGCAGGAGCTGGAGGACGAGGCGTCTCAGGAAGCCAAGAGGCGGAAGAGCTGCATGGAGGAATTACGGCAAGAGAACCAGAAACTCCTCAATCAGCTCCATAATGAGGAGGGTCTGTTGGCAACCAAGCAGAAGCTTCAGAAGCTGAGCGACGCCCAGCAGGAGGCCGAATCTCTGCAGGACACGAACCAGGAGCAGATCCAGGCCCTCCGCTTCCAGCTCAGCAGCCAGACCATGAGCCACGACAGCCGGCTCCAGGTCAGATACAAACCAGTTAACTGTGTCCACTGTGTAAACGTTGTATTCTTCATTGTATTCAAATGCTTTTAAGTAACCCTGTTAGAGAGATAGAGGATGAGAGAAACCAGCTTTTTGAGTGTTGATTTTTTTTGGCCATGTAAACAGGAAATTCTTTTTTTTAACCTTTTTTGCTAAAGATTCTACATGTGAACATGCATCATCTCTGGGCAAGAGCAAACATTTTGGGTCTGGAAACATTCTGGTTCCCATTTCTACCAATCACATTTAAGAAAGGTGTTAATTTCCCACAAGCAAAAAGTCTGTATGTAGAACAAAAAAACACATTGACCAAGATGCTTTAGTTCTCAGCTTTTTAATTTGCCAGTCAGACCCCAAGCAGTGTACAGTGAACAGAAGAGTCTGGATATCCACTGTCTGCTCCGGAAGCCCCAAAATATTGTCCACTGCCCCCAGTGGCTACTATGTCTTCAAATGAGAGCTGATGAGTTTTCGAGATTGTCTATAATAATAATCTGTGATTCATATTCTTACTCAGAGTGTGAAGCAAGAGCTACAGGAAGTGAAATTACATCTGACGACGGAGCAGGAGAATGTGGTCGATCTGGAGAACAAACTCAAAGGGCTAATGGTGAGAGGATAACCTGCTTCTGACAAAGTTTAGTTCCGTGGTAAAATGAAACACAGGCAGCAAGTCAGAAGCAGAGTTGATGTTTTACTGCACAAATCTTCAGTGGTTTTGGACGTGGAAATGAAACCTTGTTAAACGTGGTCTATGCTGCAGAAAAACACTGGGACACAAAGTCTCTAACAGAGTGCAGATACATTTATCTTTATGTAAACATGTGTGTGTCTCAGATTGATGGATGAAAATGCTAATCTGCGGATGAAACATTGGTTTATTTTGCAACTGAAGTAATCAAAATGTTATGGTCACAAGCATAATTCACAAAGAAGCAGAAATAACGCCTCGCTTTGCTGTGCTGATCGCAGGCTGAGAATCAGAGATATTGCCAACAGATTGAGGAGAAAAACATCCAGATGGCCGAGTCTGAAAATCTCATGCAGCAGAAAGAAGACGAGATAATCCATCTGAAAGGGAATTTATCAAGGTGAGATACTGTATTCATAATCACACATTCTGGACCAAATTAAAGCTCTGTGAAATTAAATGTTTCCAATCCCGGGGGTTTGTTTTTTTATTTAATTTTGCCTTTTTCGAGGAAATCAGCCTTTTTTTTTCTCACGCGCACGCAGGTCTGAGTCTGGTCTCGAAGCCGCTCAGCGGACATGTCAGGAGATGAGTGAAAATCTACGGAAAGTCACGAAGGACAAACAGAGCTTTGATCTGAAGACAGCTGCTGAACTCGATGACCTCTACCGCACCAAAATCAATCTGGAGGAAAGACTCATAGAACTCATCAGGTATAAAACAGACTTAAAATATCTAATGGAGTCTCTCTGATCTACTTTTGCCTAGGATTTGTTATTCCTCTGAACCATTAAAATGGCTTCCACCAGAAGCCCAGCTTGTATAATCTACATTAAGAGTTTAATTGTGGTGGATTTTGCTCTTTGCAGGGAGAAAGATGCACTTTGGCAGAAATCCGACGCCTTGGAGTTTGAGCAGAAGCTGCGGGACGAGGAGACGGAGAGGGACGTGAACTACTGTCTGGGCTGTCACAGTCAGTTCAGCTGGTGGCTGCGCAAGTACAACTGCAGGTCAGATGCTCCTCTGTGTAATAAACACATACACATAGCATTATGGCAACCAATTACAGTACCATCAGTGCTACTGGCTTTTTAACTAGTAGTGTAATGACGGTTTATAACTTTTTTCGGTATATAAATACATCGCTTGTCCAACTCGAACTAAGTTCAGCACTGCACTTCTTTGACCCCTTAATACACATTGTACTGTGTGAAACATCACTCAGTATTCGATCTAAAAGACTGTCTCCTATCCACCTTCTAACCATATGTCATAAGTACAGTTTTGTGCATCGTTGCCCCGTAAACAAGATTTTTTTCCTTGTCCTCGCTTGTGTAAAAATACACAACAGGAACTGAGTCCGAGACGTCCAGTGGCATTTTGTTTCTGTATTTCACTTCTCATTTTGACTTATCAACTTTACCATTATTGGGAAGTCAAACACTCCACAACAGGCGACTCCGTGGTATCCATCAAAGCTCAGGAACCTCCTGCACCTCAACTATATTAGTCAACATGCGATGGAAGTTCTCGTATTAAGAAGAACTCATACCTCTACCCATCAATCCCCTTGTGAAACCACAATTAAAGTTACTACATTCACTTTATCGGGGGATCTGCGCCACCCTCATAAATATTAGTCCCCCAAACGTATCTGATTTGTTTTATCTACATAAATAATTTTGAAAAATATTTGAAAAACGTCCCATCTAACAATGTTTAATAAAGTATGAAGACATTGCTATTTATACTTAACCCGTCTGTGTGAAAGCAACAAGGAAATCACACACTGCTCGAGAAGATTAGCCGTGGATTCAGCGGTGTTTAGCAAATTTAACATTTAACAATAACATGTAGGACATCACATTAGCAACTATTTTAACCAGAACTACCCCTCAATCAAACATTATATTTATTATATCCTGTTTCCACTGGTTTTCCTGCCTGAATTTTTTTTTGCATTCGTCTTACACAATCAGAGCAGACAAGAGAGAGACTTGTTAGTTCACGCTTATTAATCCTCGAGACTATTATGCATTAAAAAAAATAATGAGCCTTTCTACTCGCTCCCTTCATCTCCATCACGTTGTATCTGCTGTTTTTCTAGACTGTGTGGGCGTCCCTTCTGCTACTACTGCTGCAGCAACACGGTGAGCACCCAACAGGGCGGCACCAGAGAACGCTGCTGCACGGACTGTTACAACCAGCACAGTGCAGTGGTGGAGCGCCACCCGCAGGAGGAAGTGATGCACAGCACACCGGGGACTCCTTTCAGCCGCTTGCTGCAGGCGGGGAGAGCTGTGACTGCTGGGCCAGGTGAGAGAACACACAGGAAAAAACACACACACACACACACATCTCTGTTGAATAATAAGGTATTGGCACGCTCGATTTAAAACTCACTCATGTGTTGATGATGGGATCCACGGCACAGTGAGAGTGCGATGAAAACACAAAGATAATGTTTGTTTTCCAGGACCGGATGAAAATGAGAAACAGGATGATGGTGTTTTTGACATCATCACAGACGAAGAAGTGAGCGTCGTCAGTGACTCACTCTCCTTTGCCACCGCTTGCTCTTCTGAGCAAGGACAGCAGGGGGCAGCACAGCTGTAAGTATCATGCATGAAGCCACTGACGGGCACATGGAGTTTACACATGACAGCTTCTCCTTAGTGTGTCTCAGCTTGATTCTTGAATGTTCACAGCAACAAAACCAGAAATATTTGCAGCAGTGAAAAATAAATTCTGCAGAAAGTATCTTTGAACATGTATTTTGATTAATGTTACTCATGATTAAATTGTATTTTTTCAGCTTATAGATTTTTGCATACATTGTCTTTATCAAAGATTTACTACTCTAACACACATCTTGCACTTTGGCATTCCCTGCAGAGGTGCACAATACAAATATGTTTATTTTATAACAGATTTTCAAATTTCAGAACTTTAAAAAAGGTTTTCTTCCCCATTTGTTTTTATTTTTCACAATAGATGAACTTTTCTTTGACCCTCATCATCAGAATATATATGAATGTGGAAGTGAAACCAATTCCCCACAAACTTTTTAAAATGTCAAGTGTGTGTCTGTTGTTTCCAGAAGCAGCAGTGCCAGTGCAGGAGACATCACATCCGAGGACACTGAGGACCTCGGGGCTTCGGTGCAAGATGCAGAGATCTGCCTGCTGAAGTCTGGAGAACTCACGTGAGTTCATCACAAGCAGTGAAAGTTTCACTTAATGCAGCAGTTTGGAGTTAAGCTATGTATGCAGTCACAAGTTACAGATAAACTCAGAGAGGAAGTTTCCTAATAATAGCAGCTCCTGGAGAAAACTTAAAGCCCAGAGCAAAGAAACAGGAAGTGAAATATGAAACTAATGTACAAGCTGCATGAGAAGCTTCCCTAAATGTTACGTTGGTCATTTGTGTGACCTCTGTTCTTATATAGACTTGTTATTGACCTGGTGTCTCTTGTAGCAGTTTGTCAAGCTTTAGTCTTTTTTGTGTTAGATAGTTAATTTCATTTCAGGATAATTCACTAAAGAAACAACATCTCGTCCTCAGACAGAAACGTAGAAAATAAAACAGGATGCAATTCATAAATAATTGTAATAATTATAAAATAACCCCAGTGGCATAAAGCAATAAACATAGCATTACATTAACTATAACAAACCCATAAGGGCTCTTCCATAGTCCTTAATCACACACCCACTACATCCCCAGTGTCATTTGCACAAAACTAGATATGATATAAACAGACAAACAAAGCAACATTCTGTCAAAACAACAAATGTACTCACAGACTAAATAAATTCACTTTGACAAGTACATTTGAGGTAAACAAATACATCTTAAATCCCTGATAAGAAACAATAAACAGATTTATTTATTTGTTTCTGCTTCAATGTTAGTTAATGAAATATTGTTGGATTGTTGTTTGGGAGCAAGCGATATGATCAACCGGATTTCCTGGAAACTGTGACAGCATTTTACCTTTTGAACATTTTATTGAGATAGTAGTGAAATTAAAGCTCTTCAACTTTATACACTTCTCTTCTTGTGTCCTGGTATTCTTTCCCCTGCGCTTCAGACTCTCCGTCCACTTCTCGATCGATGACATCTCCGGGTTCGGGGACAGCTCCCAAGAGCTCTTCATCAAATCCAGCTGTTACAGCACCATCCCCATCACCATGAGCAGCCCTGGTCCCACTGTGTCCTGGACCTTCACCTCTGAGCCCAAGAGCATCTCCTTCAGTGTGGTGTACAGGGAGAGCGCAGAGACGCCGCTGGAGCAGGCCAAGGTGAGACGCTGGGAGACCAACGTAACTTTTAGGGATGGGCTCCGGTTGCTGGTTCAATTCTGGATGCCAACGAATCCTTTCTCGAGTCTTTTGCTTGTCTCTAACGTTACAGATTACAGGTTACTCGGTGACCCTCTTAGGGAAACTGATTGACTGAGCATCCTGGTTAATAAAAACGATATGGCAATGCTAGGGGTCACCTGAAGTCCTGAAACCCCAGGGATTGCAGTTTAGCACTTGAAGAGACAGATATTTCCTGCAGGAGTTGGTAGAGACCAGAAACAAAGCCAAAAGAGTGTGAACGGTCACAAACAGGATCCCAAGGGAAGCTTATTTTGCTCTGTAATGTGCTGGATGTGAATATAAACACCTGTTGGCATTTATCTTCGAGGGCGATGACGTGTCAGTGTTGTGTTCACAGTTCCTGCTGCTCTCAGGCAGCATATCAAAATCAGCATTTTGGATTATCGCACTAATGTCAGACTTGAGTCAATAATACTATTCTTAAATGCTGCATTTGTGGAAGTAGCAATTTGAATATGGACAAGTAGTCTGCCTCAGCATACAGCTGGTGTTACACTGTAATCTGTCCCCCTGTCAGATTCCGTGACCTATAGTGAAACAACGACGGCAGCTATAGGTTAAGTTTTCTGCATCATGCATGTAGGATTCCCACGGATTCAAACACAGAAGCAGATTTGATCAATCTGTCATCTTCCATCCCCACATCCTCCTTTCATTCGTTCACCTTTTCAGATTTGTCCTTAATGTATCAAATCCGATTCCTCTGTGCAGGTTTTGATCCCACTGACTCGCTGTAACTCCCACAAAGAGACGATCCAGGGGGAACTGAAAGTCAGGAACCCCGGAGAATACACACTCATCTTTGACAACTCCTTCTCCAGGTGAGTCGGCCCGTCCTGTCATTCAGTTCTTTTTCACTCGCAAAAGAAAAACTAGACCAGGAGGAGCAATATCAAATATCAAACGTAAAGCAAACATTTCTGTCTTTTTACTGTGAATCAGGTTCATCTCAAAGAAAGTGCTGTATCACCTGAGTCTGGACAGGCCGGTGGTCTACGATGGCACTGACCTCCTCTGAGCGGGACGGGAGGCACCGTGAGCAGCTGTGAGACTGACTCTCCAAACGTCCACTCTGGGTCGGACTCCACTGACGTTCATCAGCCTCACGGGAAGGTTCTGGCTTCCTTTCTTTTTTTGAAACGTCTCTCTCAGTGTGCGGCTTGCTGATGATTTCTGATCATAAGAAAGCTGAACAAAGGCAAAAATCTGTGGAGTAAAACAATGTTGTTCTAGTGAGTGTGAGCATGCACTGCCTTTTATAAAAGCTGGTTTAAATGTAGCATTAAAGACCCTAAAAGTCACTCAATAAATAACGGTTTGTGGCATATTTGAGTGTGAAGAACTTAACTTATGTGGCAGGTTTGTGAGATTCAGGTCATGTGGCGACTTTATGACAAAGTAAAGCTGCAGTTTGCTTCATCCTGAGGTCGACTTGTTTGATTAAATACGTTTTGTTCCCTTTATTTGCCTCTCGTGAAGACTAGTGTTGAATAGTAAAACATACTGTAACCACAGGATTAATGTGCACAGTGAGAAATGTTCCACTAGAAGTGGGTGAAATGGTTAAAGTCCTCTATTAAGGTATTTATAATGTTATGTTAGTATATCAGCATTTATTCTTATTTAACACTTTTATGGAAAATCAATAGAGAAACTCTTTATAGATAAGATGAAGCAGAGAAGAATCTACTTATACTTTATTATAATTATGCTGAAATATAATATACAGTCTCAGTGCTGCTCAGTGATTTGCACAGTGGTCTGACTCTCAGAGATGCTGAACAGAGAGTTATGAGCCATAGTATAAACATGTGATGTCCATATGACATGAAGGCAAACAGAGTTGATTTGTGTGTGTGTGTGTTTGCATGCAGGTGTGTGTGTGTGCAGGTGTGTTGTGGATAGTAAAGTTGAGTTTCAGGTTTACTGTGTTGTCAATAGAGCCCGACTGATACGGATTCGATGAGCCCCATATTGGCAAATACAAAATTTCAGAAGGCGATAGATTATAAAAACACAAATACAACCAATTATGGGAACTTAAATTGGAAACTTATTTTTTAATCCAAAATATCGAGAAAATTTACATCTCTTCTGAATTATTTATTCTGTAAAATAAAAGTTTGGACATGTCCTGAAAAAGGCTCATATCAGACGATCTCTATTGGCCAATAGATAAATTTGTCCGGCTCTAGTTGACAACGTGAGATTAAATCCCAAGATTCTGTTGAGTAGTTTGTTTTAATTACTCAAATCAATGTAGAAGAAAATCCATAGAACCCTGATTTAGCTTAACCCACACGGTTTTACTTTCTTAAATGTTAACAAACTATTTTAATTAACTGGTTATTGGAGAAACACATCACATTATGCACTGTTGTCTGACTGTTGCCTTTTCAGCTGTGAGTTTTTGGTTGTTTATGCAATGATGATAAAGAAGAAGTAGAAGAAGCAGGATCCTGCAAAAGTTGCAGAACCAGTGTTCAGTTTTAATTGTGCAGATGAAAAAGGAGAAGAATGTGGTTTCTACAGATGAAAACATTAAGAACGTGCACATGTCCCCAGTCTAACCAGTGAAGGGGTTTAAAAGAGGGAGCACATATCATATCAGACATTTCAGTGCTTTAAATATATAGTGTTTAATATCAATCATCATAAATCTTTCAAATAAATAGATGATGATTTAGTGAAGAGATCAGTTATGAGGATATATAAATGATACCAGTCAATAATACTTTTATATAGAGAGCTTTTCTAGATGTTTACTGTTGCTGTGTGATGTTCTGGATGCGTTTCGCAGTGTGTCACAGAAAACAGTCTTCAAATCATACAAATCCAAAAATCTGCTTTATACTTGAAGTCCCACGTGGATTTTTTCATGTTTTCAATCAATAATCCTCTTTTGAGTGTCTTAGAACTTGGATTGTTACACTGACTCATTTCCAAAGTGTCTTCCAACATTTTGAAACCATTTTGTAACTTTAATATATATTTTCAGCGTAACTGACACGAGGAAGACATTTTACTTTCTCCAAGAAAAATTCACTTTTTATACATGTCCGAGTAAGAGGAGTGATTCGTTGCCAAATATTCCGGGGGAACATATTTGTCTATTTTCTTGTTCTTGAAAAGGGGAGTTTGTGTTTTGAAGACATTGCGACACGACTGCCGTATCATGCACTTTTGAAAAGGGCTTATTTTTTCTGTTTTTCTCGGTCTGCATCCCAGAAGCCTTTGTGCCAGTCGATGAATGGTTTTCTTTTCCTGTGCATCTAGTGAGTGTTTAGACGTTTACAGCTGGATTTACCAGAGAGAAGATCAAACTCTCTGACTTAACCTGTGAATGATTGTTGGCAATGTTTTATTTTACCTACTAAGCATTTATGATAGAATGGATTCATGACTGTGGACGAATAAATAAGGATTGTGTGATAACTGCTTGTTTGTGTTGATCAGTTTTTGTTTATTAAAAAGTACTTTTTGACACTAGGATCCTGCACGACCTGGTGTTTGCATTAAGTTTATACAATATAGTATTTTTCATAGTGTTTTTCCAGTTAGCTAGAATTGCACTGAGTAGAGCACACACCTCCTTTCCTAAATTCAATCAAGCTGTACCCGAGTTCCCACACTCAGGAATCAGTTCCCCTAAATATTTCAAATTTTTGTCATCAAGAGCCATGAATCATTCCCTGGGAAAACTGTCCTATCTCATAATGTTAAAGAAAGTGATGAAACAAAGTCCTGGGTGTGTCCCCTGAGGGCTGTCCTTCCCTCGACCACATCCTTCCATCAAATTACATTGAAATCCACCCTGTAGATTTAACGTGTAAACCAATGAACAAACAAGTGGGGGGGAGTTTTACAGAAAATGATGCATCACACTATTTATTTTACATAAGTTCCATATAGTGCATTACATCATGGGACAATTATGTCCAACAACGGCACACACGGTGATTATTATGTTCATCATTTATTTTATCACTTTCCAATGCAAACACATAGAAGCCTGTGTTGTGTCAGGGACACATTTGACTTCTTTTAAGGATCAAATGAGTCGACAGCGTTTGTAGTGTGTGTGCGTTTGCGTGGTTGTTGTGACGTGCACACCCACTTGCGTGCATTTGTTTTCCAGAGCGTCCACGAGTGTATTGTTCTCACGAGGTGTCCGTCTTAGAGATAGTGCTTATGTCACAGACGCCATTCTGTTTCTCAAGGTTAATGATCTCCTTGTAAATCATGTCACATCCTCCTCCTCCTCCTCCTCGACTCCCCCTTTCTCTCCCTCTCTCCTGCTTTTCTCTCCCTCCTGCCCACCGCCTTCACTGAATCTGTGATTTGCTCTGTGGCCGTGCACATGTATGAACGTGTGTGTGTGTGTGTGTGTGTGTGTGTGTGTGTGTGTGTGTGTGTGTGTGTGTGTGTGTGTGTGTGTGTGTGTGTGTGTGTGTGTGTGTGTGTGTGTGTGTGTGTGTGTGTGTGTGTGTGTGTGTGTGTGTGTGTGTCTGTTGAGGGTGCTTGTTTATGTGATTGTGTGTGTGTGTGTGTCTACGTGTGCTGAATGCTAATGCAACAAAAAATGCACCCACACATACACAGATGGGGTAATTCATACACATAAGTATGCAGAAGTAACTGCATTCTTGCACACACAGCATAAAATACACATCATCTTCAACATCAGTTCCCACAACATGTGCGCACACACACAGAGACACACACACACACACTCCTATAGCATGATGAACGCGCCTCAACCTTTCTTTCCTCCTCAGTTCAGGATATTGTTGCCCACAAATTCGTGTTACTTCCTTTTTCCCTTATACAAGAAAAAAGGGGAAACACTTTTATTGTTGTTGCCGTGCCGCTTGTCGAAGTCTCCCACACTTTGAACAATGGACACGTAAGAAGTTGTGAGACGAGTTCCCTCAGAGGATCGATGAAGGTGCAGAGCTGCGTCACATTCGTCTCTTAACGGCCTGAAATGTGGCGTAAATCACTTGAAGTGTTCTCGTGTGAAGTGGTGTTCTCTTCGCTGATCTCTTCTCTACAGAGCCAATTCCACTTAATATTCATATTGTACATACTTTTGTTGTGAATTTCAATATATATTTATGATTCATGATGTTTGTCCTCTGGATTTTCCTATTACTTTGTGTTTGTTGTTAAATATGCACCAATGAACCTGTCGCCGGCTCAGAGAATGTGAGGACTCCAACAAAGAACATTGGGGAACTCGGTTTAGATTTCAAACAAGGAAGGGAAACAGGAAGTAAAACTGAACCGTCACCAGGGACTTCTGTCAAATCACAAACTAGAAGTGTTGTACCACCCTGACCCAGGATCTGAAACGTTGTATTCAGGGCCACCTCACATACACTCAGAGTCAGTGAGCTTTAAAAGACTAAACCTTCTCACGGTAGATTTAAAGTTAATTCTCCGAAACACCAAATCTCAGGCAGCGCTTTGTCGTAGGTAACCCTCCCAGTGCGAGAGCTCTCATCCTCTATTTAAGCTTTCCCCTCAGACACCTGAACATAATCTGTGCCTGCGTGACACTGCATTATCATAACTGAATAAAGATGGGTCAGAGTGAGCCGCTCTGTGTGCAGAGGGCAGAGCGGGTGATATGAACTCACCTCTGTGTCCCTGCTCTGTGAGTTTACCCTCACAGGCAGGCTGCTGTGTGTGTCTCTGTGTGTGTGTTTGTGAGTGTACCTCCATCTGTCCCCTCAATGTGTGTGTATGTGTTTTCCTCTCTCAACAATCTCTCTCCGGAGGCTCTGGGGCCCCCAGAGTGGTCATGGCGGATCCTGTTGGTCCCCTCTCAGACAGTTTGCTCCTGTCGAACATGGTTTCACCCTGATGGTTACGGCTCCTCTGCACTGGGACCCTCCATCACAAGCTGCCGGCCTGTCAGGGACTTCCCCCCCCCCCCAGCAGCACGACTTGTCCCCTCCACAGGACTCCCCCACCTTTAGCTATTTTTTTTTTTCCTACTTCAATCTGTCTCGAGTTTTCACCCGATTCTTTGAGGGAGAGAGGGAGATGAAGGGCCAGGAAAAATCACTGAAAGATCAGGTATTTAAATGTACCCTTGTTGTTGTTATTTCTCTCTGGGAAATTAATGAAAATGTTTAATAATCCTGGTCATAAACAAATACACCAACCAACAAGCAGACAGGTGAAAACATGACCTCCTTGGCCGAGGTGACACATGTATGGAACTGTTCTCACAAAACGTGCTGAAGGGAATATTTCTACGTGTTGGCGGGGGGGGGGGGGGGATAACATTCATTTGTACATGAGAAGATTGACACCTCTCTCTATATATATCCCCACATTGTGTACAAAGCTGCAGCCAGCAGGGAGTTAGCTCAGCTTGGCATAAAGGCTGAAAGTAGGTCGTTGGTCCGGATCCGTCCAAAGGTAATAAATGTGATGTTTAAAATTGTAAAAAACTCCCTATTCATGCAGGGTTATGCTCTGAACTTATTTCTTGGACGGGATGTAATATACAGTCATATATTATATTATATAACACACAGTTTGCTTTATCCAGTGATTCACATTTTAAAGGTTGGCACTTCTCCAACGGGTCACAAGTGAAATCTGGGGGATCTTGAAATGAATAATTTGTTTGGAAAGACGCCAAAAACAAAGCTCTGCTTCAAGAGTCTGTTTTCTCCTCACTGATATTTGCTTTCTTTATAAATATTGGACACTTGTCAGGGCGGCAGGGTGGACGAGTGGCACGGTCGCCTCACAGCAAGAAGGTTCTCGGTTTGAATCCCTGCTCAATGTGTGATGTTTTCATGTTCACACCCGTGTCTCTGCATATCGTCCCTGTGATGTGTGGGTGACAGCAGCATGGACGGATACTCACTGGATACTACAACCCCAAAAATGTGAGGATTCATTGATTAAATCTAAATGAAAAAATACATTTAAAAGTATATCACATGCTTTTATGTAAAATCTCTCCCTGCAGTGTAAATACAGCTCTCAAATGAATGTAGTAGATTTTTCTGTTCTGTTAAATGTAGAAGAGAAGACGTGTAAAATATGAGCGAGTCAAGATCTCAGAGTACTTGAGTAAATGTTCTTATTTTCCACCCTGAGCGACTGGTATGAGTCATGATGATGGCGACCACTTCACTGTGTTTCTCAGACTGAAGCTTCATCACTGCAGGTTTTTTTCTGTCTTTCCTTCAGAGCAGCTCGATCAGCTTCTCCTACATGTACAGTTTCTACTTTTATGTCTTTGTCACAGGCAGCAGATGAAGACACGATGTGTTGTTTTTATCCCCGTCTGGCTCTGTCTGGAGTCCCCCCCCCCCCCCCCTGCAGCTCCTCAGCCAGCCACGTCAGCCTTGTCTTAAGAGCTGCAGATATAGATCCAGCAGCCGGCTGCTCGACACACAGAGCACATCCATGAAGAGCAGCCCTGGCGGCGGACGGTTAATCGGTCCCCTGTGTGCCGCGTGTGCATGTGTCTTCACGTGCACTCTCTAGATGAGCGAGTCTCTGCTGATGTAACGCAGCTCAGCCCTGATTATTTATTTGTTTCTCCAATCGTACATTGATCCACCCACAGATCCACATGGTCCTCACATCACATATAGAACGGAAGCAGCAGCAGGAGGAGGAGGGAGAGGAGGAGGATGGTGGGTGGGTGGGTGGGGGGCGGGGGGGCATATTTGTTCATTATAGCCTTTCTTCTATCTGAGGTATGCAGTGAAATGGTCGCTTGATGGCCACTGTTTCCATGGCAACTCTGTTAGAGCAACCTCTGCCCACAACATTTCAAAAGATCACAGATGTTATTTTTAAAGTTTCCCTGAGACGAGACGATGTCGGAGGCTCGAGAGGAGGAAAGGACCACGTCTGCACATGTGATGACGACGTGTGAGTGCACAAACAGGTTGTGTGATTTTTTTGTGTGATTTGCACGTGTCGCTGCACAACAGGCAGTCAAGAAACTCAGTATTCTGGGGTTTTTACTTTCCTTATTTAATATTTAGCTGTTTTGCAAGTGGGCGACTCTCGGCTCACATCCAGGCCACCAGGAGGCCAGAGGTGCTGCATCACAGCCTGAAGTGACCCACGTCCGTGTGCTGCGTGGGATTGAACCTGACGACACTAGGTGGACTCGACTGGCACAAAGTGTAATTTGTGTGTTGTGTAACTATGAACTCATTAGAGCTTTATTACAGCTGACAAGAGGAAGGGGTATAAAGCGGAATGATTGGTTAAAAATGATGAGGCAGAATTTCAGGCCCATCCTGAATCCTTAAATCCAGGAGCTGTTCTGGAGCTTTCATTCATATCACACACTTTCCTTCAGTCGACTCCTGCTTGTCATCGCACTGCAGATGTTGATTTTATCTATTGCTTTTAATATGCATGCGTTCTTGAAATTGTAAAAACGCTAATGAATTTACAATTCAAATCAAAATGTTTAAGTGTTGTTTTCTATCGGTTGATTATAACTTTATGTGTGACAAGTCTTAATCTAGTTTAGGGCTGGCTCTGCCTTTCACTTTACGTTTTCCCGTGTCTCTTGTTCTTCCAATGTTCCAATCTTCTTGTGCACTTTCTTTTGTTTCCTTACATTCACCAGACGTGGCTCGTTCGACGTGGATCATGAATGCACCTCAGGTTTTTGTTTTTGATCCCATTTCCAGGAGGTCGCACACGTCTGCAGGACGAAGCTGAGACAAGAGTCCTCATCTCTGGGCCTGGGCCTGATAATCTTTCTCTCTCTCTTTCTCCCTCTCTCTCTCTCTCCCTCCCTCCCTCCCTCTCTCTCTCTCTCTCTCTCTCTCTCTCCTTCCCTCCCTCTCTCTCTCTCTCTCTCCCTCTCTCTCCTTCCCTCCCTCTCTCTCTATCTCTCTCTCTCTCTCTCTCTTTCTCTCTCTTTCTCCCTCTCTCTCTCTCTCCCTCCCTCCCTCCCTCCCTCTCTCTCTCTCTCTCTCTCTCTCTCCCTCTCTCCCTCTCTCTCCTTCCCTCCCCCTCTCTCTCTTTCTCTCTCTCTGCATACAGTCATTCCAAAGTAGCGCTGCATGCTCCTCTGTGGACACACTTTCCAGCATGTGTTTCCATGGAGACACAATTTGTTCCCGCGCCCCTGCAGCTTGTGTCATTGACTTCAATTAGTGCAGGAGGCCGTCTTGCCTAAGCACATACTTACACAGAGAGCCGGCCTCAAAGGGGCTGGAGGAAATGGAGGCAGGAGATCTGAGAGCGTGGGGCTTCATCGCCGAGGACTTCAGGGCTAGAGGAAAGGTCGACGGTGTAACGGCATTCGTTTACACGCCGGAAGACTGTCGAAACAAATTGAAGGACATTTCAATTAAGATGGAGACCTTACTGTGATGTAATACAGAGTGAAAACATTTGACAGTAAAGGGAAAGTGTCCAGGCAATCACATGTCCCTTAGATAAATAATTAATGAAGTAGCTGTGTAGATACTTGTTGCTCCAACTGATAATAACCAGTGATTCCTCGTCTGCTTCCAAATGAAAAATGGACACGTGTATGTAAGTCAGGGTTAGTAATGCATAGAGCAAGTGCATGAAGGACGTGTCCAGATCTACTTTTGTCAGTTTGATGTCGTTTTCACACCTGGAAATTCAGACCAAGGTTCATAGTTTTTGTTTCACTTGAGACGTTTCTCTGAAGTACATACGTCCTGTTGTCATCACCTTCGTGGACTGCGTCTACCTGTACTAGACATTGATTAGTTTGCAGACACACTTGTGCCTGACACTGACATGTTGTCAATTTTGATATTGTTTTAGATTTTTTGAATAAAGTGTGTTTAAAAAAGTCTTCCTGTATAAATGGAGAAAAGTCTCGAATCACGCAACCCGCCCCTTTGACTCTCCACTTTGGCACAATTGCTATTTTAGCCAAATGCTAACTCTCTCAATATGAATTCACTAAACATCAAATTGGTTAAATAAAGATTTTGACCAAGTTATGTTAAAATAAAACACAGACGAAACAATTGCCAAAGCCAAATATAACTCCTATTAAATTATTTTTTATCAGCACCAAGTTTCAAGGCAATCCTGCCAATAGCTGTCACGACACATTATCGTCAACCTCACGGTAGCGCTAGAGGAAGAGGATCCCCAAAGTAATCAGGATACATTATCTGGGGACTAGATATGTCTTTGTAAAATTGAATGCCAACCAGACATGGGTCATTGGAATTTATCCTCAATAGGGATCGAAAGACCATTTACATCATAGCTTACATCTTAACCTCCTGGTGGCGCTAGAGGAAATAGTGAGGGAATCACCAAAGTCAAGTAGCAGGTAGGAGTTCAATTTCAACTGATTCAAAGTTATTCTGCAGCTTTAGAACGATGTGTGTTTTCCCGAGCCTCATTCCGTTCCCTCCAGTCTGCATGGAGACGGATAAAAACATTAGTGGCTGTAAGTGGTGGGAGGTGCTTTTAAAGTGATTCAACCTTGACTATCCCAACTCATTACGAGTTCACTCCCAGGCCGCATCTGTAATTACAGTGAACAGGTGCATCACTCAGCCGCATCGCAGTGGAGTTGGAGATTTAATTTAGTGATGCTGCCCGGGATATTAACCCCGCTAATTACAAACGGCGAGCTCCACGTTCGACCACGGGGACGAAGCGTTGTGGACCTCGGGGTGGGGGAAAAGCACACAATTACTTTGAGGGGAGTGCAGGTGGGGAGGACGTGTTGTTTACACAGAGGACTTTACCAAATTGAGCTCTTCAGTGCGAATTGTGTGATCGCCCGGGATGATGGTTTTTTTTTGTGCGGATGGCTGCGCGTGAACAGGAGGTTTTGGGACTTTGAATGGAAAATTCAATCACTCGTAAACTGTGAATCACCAGCTGGAGGTTGGAAAGGCCATCGTTTTGCAGCACTAGATATTAGTATGTGGGTTCACTGGTCTGTGCATGTACTGTATAATGCTAATGAACACAGCAACACAATATGCAGCTGTGTTTTGTTTCTGATGTTGAGCTAAGAGGTACTGTAGTATAATAGCAAAACTTTTAAATATGAGTAAAATACCTGGATGTGTACTTTTGTTTTGAAGTGAACCTAGCACCAGGGTATTGTGGTGTACATCATCTATGGAATCAAATGTTTCTAATCAAAATCATTTAGAAAGCTAATATCTGTACGTCTTTGTTTTTAACCCGCCATATTGGAACGAGTTTAAAAGCAGATTGGTTCCTTGTACCTCCCTTCACTGATATGTTGGTCTCTTCAGGGCACCAGAGCAGCATTCACGTTTCTTCACTTTTGAAGATACATGTCCAGTACATACATGTAAATGCGATACGTCATTACATTTCTGGTCACTCACAAATAAATAAAACAATTTGTATTTGGATCTAAATAAACATAACATGGGACATGCACTTAAACACCTCACATACACGTAAAAGAGAAAAAGGGAATTTGAAGCTTTGTTGGGAATAAAGCGAATGAATGAACATGTTATTCATTGAACTGGGGTGAATGGCAAAGAGCTGCATTTATTAATATTTGACCAAAGAAAATATCAGGTAAAGTGATATGAAGCACAGTGACACTGACTGTTTACCATCTGATCTGATGACTAATGGTGGCTAAGCCCAAAGAGGCATAAATCTAAAAAAAACGATCATTTCCGTTTTTATGATACTCAACCTTAAGATGCTTTGAAGAATCCTTTGAAGTATTTCTGTGTTTTTCTGAAACTGAATATTTTTCTCTTCCCGACTCTCAATTCTTCTTCTTTTTTCCTCCCACAGTCTCTGAACAAGTCGACATTTTTCGTTTCATGTGCATCTGCACCAATATTTTTCTTTTTTCATTTACATTGGAGAACAGCATAGGCTGATCGCTAGCCTGTGATCTTTTATTCATCCATTCGTCCTCTGTTCCTCACTCGCCTCCGCACCAGGGAGCTCAGCATCTGACAGCCTTCACCGAAAGCCACCAGCTGGAGTGACAACAAGAGGAAGACAAGGAAGGAATGAAAAGAAGAGGAAGTCCGTGTGTGTGTGTGTCTGTGTGTGTGTTTGTGTGTGTTTGTGTAAGGAATGGAGGGCAGTCAGGGGCACAATGTACTGACAGCATCCCGGCCCTCAGAGCACAGCAGATGGTCAGGACAGGACTCTCTGTGGCTCCAGATCAAAACTTCACGTCTCCAAAGTCACAGGCTTTGAATAAAATCAACGTCCAGGGTCCAGGTAACTTTGTCCCATTTTATTCATGACCCCCTTTTTGCTAAATCCCTCCCGAGAATCTCTGAAACACACGTCCTTGTTTTTCAAATCTCGCTTAACATAGACTTATGATGCTTTGGGCTTTAGTTTCACAATACTACATAGAGTCAACAGTCATACTAGGAGCTATGAGCAACTGTAAATCCTGTTGATGGCGCTAAAACACCAAAATCATTAGAATTCATACTGAAGGGAACATGAACGTGTGCAGCACAAATAACAACAATCAAATGTCAACATGCTGGTGATGCTAGAGGAAAAGACAACCCATCTCCATGACAGGAGGGTTTGTCATGAATGTCTGGCTAAGCCACTTTACCTCTGACTTTCTATCGGGCTGTCCATCTGTTAGTAACTTCTCAAAATAGGTCAAATAGAATTTTAGCGTTAACAAATTCTTCGTGATTGTGTATTATATGTAACGTGTCCTTCTCAGAGGAGTGTTTTTCAGAAGGAGCCTGTGTCTAGAACAGAAAACAGACTTGTTTTCAAAACAAGACTTTCTCTCGACATCCTGAAGCTGCCCTCATCACACAGTAAAAATCTGTGTTACATAAAGGAAATTTACAATCTCTCCACTTGCTCTCTTTTCTTTCCCATCATCTCTCCATCCGTCGCTTATTTCCTGAACTTTACAGACAGACAGGTGACAGATTGTCCGGTTTGTTCATCTGACATCAATGTCACTGAGAAGATGAGAGCCAGACTGTTCAGACGTTTCTGACCTTTTTCTGTCCCTTACAGTGCACACACACACACACACAATCACACACAATCACACACACACAGACACACACACTGAGAGCTCCAGATTACCATGGCAATCGGAAGATAATGAGTTATGATTGAATGGCTTCACTTTGACGTTTCTGCAAAAGCCACACAACGGAAGCACAACCACTACTGAGGTGAGCGACGACGTTTGCCGTCAAGTTTTTTTCTTGGAAGTAAATTGTCGTGAAAGCGTTTGTTTAAAATGTGTTGCTTGTCTATAAGAGGTGTTACGGTACAGTTGCCTGGCTGGAGCGTCCAAAACCAACTCCAAAACAGGAGTTCACACCTGTACCGTAACACTTGTAATAGACGTTACATTTTAAACAGCTGGTTTGTTAGACCGTGTAAAATGTTGGTCCATGTTTAAGCTTCGCACACAAACCCACAGTAAGTAACTGGTTTCATTTTCTACATCTGTTAGCACTCACTTCTGTTGTGGTTGTACATCAATCATGTGGCTTTTGTGTATGGCTTTTGCAGTTGTGTTGTGAATTTTGCAGTATTGTTGTGAAATACAGCTCGCTCTAATTGTTGTGGAATTTACAATATACACAACAGTTATAGGCGTGAGAAAGTAGTAGAAGTGACAAGGTACAAAACACAACTCTCTTAATAATTAAACTGGACGGTGTCAAAAACCTCCTGAGATCTGCACTTGTCTGTTGGCTGTGATATTATCTATAACTCTATAACTGCTGGGCTAAGTTACCAAGTGTGTGTCCTTACACTCACACACTCACACACACACACACACAAACACAGACACACACACACACACACAGGGTGGAACAGCTGCACCACAGAGCCCTCATACACAGTGTTTATTCCTAAATATTGGCAGATTTGACTAAAGACCAGCCAAAACACAAAATATTTAGGATAAGCATTGTGTAATGTTGTGCAACAGCAGTGAGAATGTGTCATGTCTCCTCTTTGGTTAAATAACAGCGGTGGCCAGTTCTGCAGAGTCCTGTGGATTTACACTTTGAACAACACAACCTCTTTACATAGTTCCTGTCTTTCTACTTTTATTTGCATAATTGAGCGTATTTAAATTTCCTGACATGTCAAACTGTCCTCACAAGTTGATCTTCCAGGTTTACAAGCTCTAAAGTTAGTCACTCATTCAAACCATGCACATTCTCTTATTGTTTCAAAGTACTGTGTGTACCAGAGATGCTCTTTTTTTCTGTTGTATTTATTCAAGTAAAAATCTTTTACTGCAAATTGATTTAAAAAAACAACAACATTCATTATTTTACCCGGTATGCACTACGTTTTAGTTACTGCACAGACATCCTGCGACCTCAGCTGATTAAATCCTGTTTCCCCAGGAGCCTGTTACTGAAATAGCAGCATCACAGTGTGAGCGCCACATGGGTTAATGAGGCCCAAGTTTTAAGATTTAATGAAGTACACGTGTGCTGTGACCGTGCTTCTGAAATCAACTGGGAACAATAGAGATTTATTGGTTGATGAGGTGCATTTACACCTCAGGTCTAAAATTTTTAATCGCACAACGCAAATATGAAATGAGCTGAAGTCCCTGTTGTGCGTGGACAAACTCACACTATCTGGTGTTGATAAGTCCAGTTGACTTGGCTTCATGTGTTTGTGGAGTGAAAATAGAAGGAAGACGTCTTCTGATTGTAAATGTAACTTGACAACAACAATAACCCCGGGAGCTGCTGAAATATGTATTTACAGGTGAGAGCACAGTCACTGATTTCATTTCGACCTCATGTGACTAAATAATAAATGTCTGTCTGCATTATGAAGTCGGGTTTACGGGGATGAGGGAAACACCAGCTCCCTGTAGTTTTGTGTTTCCCAACAGGGTGTGACTTTTGGAAATGATATGTCTGTAACACAATGCGCTATACACTATATATTGTTGTTTTATGTCCGATTGTTTTATGCACAAATGCACCAACCACACCAAGGCAATTTCTTGTATGTTTAAATATACTTGGCAAATAAAATAATTCAGATTCTTTTACGGACGCTAGTTTATTTTTTGCTGGTAATATACAAACGTTTTTTAAATGGCCCACGCGATGTCTTATGACCCCTCACGTGACATCTTCATGACCTCAGTGACGTGGTAAATGCTGTTTTCTTCCGTCAGCCTTTTCCTCGTGCACCTGCACTGAACACGGTCCTGCACATTCTTCAGACTGGGTGTGCTGAACGAGTCGGAGCCTTTGACCCCATGTGATCGATTTTCTCCCATCACCACTTTGTCTGCGCTCGCAGCCTGCCAACATTTCATGCTCGCTCGCATCATTGAGCTTTAGAGTCGCACGGCTTTTCTTCATCTAGATCTGTGTGTTTGTGTGTGTGTGTGTGTGTGAGTGAGTGTGAGAGAGTCTTTTGGTACATTTCTTTGAAGAATAAGATCTTGGCATGCCTATTAGTGTCGAGCACAGATTCACATACGTTACACCGCTGAGAAATGTACACGATTGTCGTTATTTGTCAGAGTAGCAGCAGAACGATCGTGATGAGCCTATTCTCAGCAGCACCCGATGCACCACTTCACCCTCTGGAAAATCTGAAGATAATTGGCATGTGCAGTCCTCTTCAATGCCTGGTTTTATAATCTACCCTAGGATTGAAAGAAACAGATTCTAACCATAAATTGGATATCACAGACTCGATGCTTCGAGGTCTTATTTTTCTCAGAATCTATAGTCTAAGAAAAGCTGTTAGGGTCGTATTATTTCCCCTTCTCCTTTTTCCAGTTTTGAACTTAGCGATCTAAATGGCCTTTTACGTCTTTTGTGTCCCTTTGTGTTTGAGCCTGTTAGTTTTAATTTTTAAAGCTCCATCTGGTTCTCCTGTGCTGCCCACTTTCTTTTCCGTTCTACGCTTCAGCCCAATTAATACAAATTACAAGATGAAGTAATGCTGTGATTTAAAGCAAGGCCCCAACCACTGTGATTGGAATTGCTAAATTAGATTTCAAGTGTTTACATGGGATGAGCATAACCTGATTTCCACAACAACCTGAGTTCATGTGATGTTCTTGTAATGCAAGTTGTTATGTTACCAGCTTGTGCATTTACAAAATGAAAGAAATCAGACTAATAATTTTAGATTTGCGACCGATTCAGGTAGGTAGACTGGACAATGCTCGCTCCAATTTCTCACCTTAAGTCCACTAATGTAACCTAGTTAGGTGAAGAACACCTGCACTAATTTGAGTATTGCCTTAATCTGGTTTAAATTCACATTATGAGCATGCGTGTAAACATGAAGGTTCACTTATTAAAGGGCCACTCCACTGATTTTACACATGAGCTGAAGAAGTGTTCAGCTTGCAGCAGCGTAAAATCCAAGCACTCCAAAATAACCTCCCTGATGATGTCATCACCAGCAATTGGGATTGATGACGCACGACAGACGCAAAACTGAAAAACAAAACAAATTAAGACCAATCTCCCGGTGATAAAAGTGGTGTCACACACATGGAAGACCCAGAGTCAAGTCAAGAGAGTTTCTGGTGATAAGAGCTGCCGACGGTCTCTGTCTGCTTCACCCGGCTGCTCCACCTCTCGCCTGAATCACACGGAGGATTTGATGCTGTTGTGAACGCGACTGTGCAAAGAACCTCCCGCTGCGTTGTGCGTGTGTGGAAAAGCAAACTGCGGCTACACTCCGTAGCCAATTCTTCGGATTTTACCCGGAGGGCATTTCTAAAGAAACGTCTTCAGTCAGATGGGTCCTTTGATGAGTTGCTATACTCAGAAATCCCTGTTGGTTGCAACACTAGTGGAATGAGAACATTTAAAACATATGTTAGACATGTGCACACACATACTACAAAAATGTATTTATGTGGAACATTGATCATCTTAATTTTGATACTGTCAGACATAGATTTCTCACATGTATTGTATATTGTGTTGTATATATATCTCATACAGATTCTCTATCTGTTGCATATGAGAAAAAAAACAAGATCTACCGATGAAGAGCAGCAGAGGCTTGTGTACAAACAGGAGACTATCTGATGTGAGTGTCTCCTCTTGATCATCCGTATCATGTGATTTCTCCTCATCTCTGATCTAAAAGGGGAACAGTGATCTCAATTCCGGTTATAACCAACAAATGCTGTATATGTAAAGCACCGGTCTCCATGACAACAGGAACATGTCATCCCCGGATCCTTCAGATGTTGTGGGAGACGGATCCAAACTGTGACTTGATGGAATCTGTGCTATTTAAAAACTGTTCACATGCAGTTTGTCTTTGTTTCCTCCCGTTGTGGTTGAAGAGGCTATTTTTCAAAAAATGCTTTTTTCTTTTAACCATATAAACATTAAGGTAACTGCTACAGCTTTTATTAATAGATTTGTAAAGATGTCCTTCATCCAGCCAAATCATTGGCAATTGCTTTATCTGGCATATTTAACTTCTTCCTGGTTCTTAAAGGAATCCTAAAGATGTGGAGGAAAATTTTACTCTCGACTTTTGTTGGTTTGACAAATATGGCGACGCCTGTGAGCTAGTTCTGGCAGATAACTCGAGCTGCGCTGCGCCAATCATATTACATACATCATGTGACATACATCATGTGACATACCTCAATCTCCACAACCATCTTAATACACACCCACCTTATCAGGTCTATTTAACCAGAGAGACATTTCCCATCAACCCCTCTTGCTTACTGATGCTGCAGTATTGCTGCCTGTTGCTTCAAACCCTCCACCACCCCAGCATCCACCTGTAGGCTCCAACGGGGGGGTTACAAGTATTTGCTCATCACTCCCATCATTCCTGTGTAATCATATGGGGGAGTGATTAAGTTGGAGCCTAGACGCCAAACACTAAATCTGTTGTAATAAATATATTACATGATCGAACGTGAGTTGTCTGACTGAATTAGATTTCCGTGCCCTGACTTTACGGTGAATGACACACACACACACACACACACACACACACACACACACACACACACACACACCTCAGGACTGCAATCACCCTGGTGGTGATGCTTTTGAGGAATTCTCATAAAACACAGAATTTGAATTAGGATGCCAAAGATCAGAAGTCTGGGATTAAGGGAGAGATAGTAAACAGGTAAAAAAACATTACGATCATAAACAAATACGTTGTGAAAGGTGTCGTGAGATTTGTGAAAAAATTCCAGAGTCCGGTTTTAATTATACAAATAAGGGATAGACGAGAATATTAATATCATCTTGCTAGATAAGTTCATCGATATGAATAACGGGAGACAAAAGCCTGGATAATTCAAGAGTGAAACCACTATGATTAGAGGGCCTCTGTGTTCGGATACAATGGAAGAGAAGCGAGCGGTGATTACAGGAGACTCAACAGACACTTGACTAACAGCGTCCTCAGTCAGAAGGTGAAAATTGGAGATAAGCAGTAGAGCCACAATTAATAGGCTATTAAAAATAAATAAATAAGCAAACATTAACATAACTGCATAATGTATGAGGGATTCAAAAGCACAACTTGCAACAGTCATACAAGAGAGTTGCACAGTGCAGCTAAGGCAGATGTCATGTTTGAATGAACAGTTTTCAAATAAACCTGAGGGGCATGGATCAGCTGCTGGGGACTCGAACCGTCGCTGGGTCACAGCCTCGGTTCGAGGTGACTGGTAATGGTTCCAGTTGTAAAAGTTACAAAGCTCAGTTAAAACAAAGAGCAGCAAAAATTTACTTTATTCATTTTATGACAAATTATACTATATCTAAGGGACAAACTCTCTCAGGAGGTTTATCATTGCAACCTAGGGTTAATATGTCAAATCACAAACAAGTAGCATTCGGTAACCATCCTGCACTGTGGCCTCAGGAGGTTCATGAGATCTCAGCCAGTGTCGCAGGCCTAATGGTCATTGTAGCGCACTGGAAACTGCAGCTGCCTGAACAAAGCCTGGAGGTCATGCAGCTGGCCTCCGCTCGCCTTATAATTAGTCGTCTAAAAGCAGGATGACAGTGATTACCGTGTTTCACATGGCAACCATTAATCAACTGGGCAACTGGATAGTGGTAATTGTGGCAGATCTTCGCTCTCACACAGACCTGTTGGCCTGGGGATGTCGTGGGTAAGCGTTGGAGAGTGAACGGAGATGTTAGGATAAATAAAATGTAACAGTTCCTCATTGAAATGCATACAAATTGTAAGGATTACACTCTTTTCAAAAGCATTCAAACCCAGAGAAATGGGATTTTCTTGCATTTTCATTTGGCAATATTCACTTTACTTGTACAACTCCCATGATCCCACGCTGCTTCCCAGTTCTGATTGAGTGACCCCCTAGTGGCCAAAGTGTCATATTGTATACAGTCTATGATTGTATGTTTGAATAAATCGTGACAAAACTACAAAAAGAAACTGAAAAGTTTTGACGAAATTATTTGAAAATTAACCATTAGCAAATTGTGGTGAAATCGTAAATCATCCACCTCGGAATGAAAACAGTGATTTTCAGACTTGCTCACAGCGGCTGTCGTCAGATTCAGAACTTTTCATCTGGTGCGTTTCTTCCCTGACTGGAGGTGGAACTGATCCCTAATCATCTCTCTTTCAGCTTCAATGTGTGCAGCAGATGCGTGACTTTCCAAACAAACCATTACGTTTAGACGCAACCTGTGAAACGGCATTTGGAGGAGTTTGTAATGTCCTCATTAGCGAGGCAGTGACTGGGAAGGAAAAGTCATACTGGTGAAAAACAGAGGCATCGATACCACACTGTTTTGGAATAAACAGAGCCACGCTGACTATAAAATTAGAGCTATCAAACACTGTGACTTTCAGTTTCCATATCTGCTGGATATTACTCTGCTCCTCTGTGTCACAACCACTTTCGTACCAATGTCCTGTTCTCAATTGGCCTGTTTTTGTTTGAGGAGAACAGATTTACTGTTTTGCAATCCGGGATAAAATTGATAGAAAACAAATGTTGAGTCTAACGTGCTGAGCGTGCGTGGGTTCCTACGTCAGTATTCTGTATAATATCAGGAACACACTCAACCCTGACCACAACTCATCTCCTTGATGGTCCACATATTTTCAGAAACCACAGTGGAGAAGCACAACTTTTGGCCAATTAGTCCCTCATGCTGCAGTTTATGTTTTTTGGCTTCTAACATTAAGAGATTTATTTGAGAAATTAAAGAGGCATGCAATTGGTTGTATGGTAGATGTAGTCGTATTTGAAGTTTCCGTCAGGGTTATTTGTTTTGACGTTTGGCGGTTTCACACCATGTTTGGTCCAGACCTTCAGACTCTTCAGATTAGTTCGAACCAAAATGTGTATGAAAGGGGCCTCAGACCACAGATCAGACCACGGATCAGACCACGGATCAGCCAAAAGAGGGGTGCTCTGTCCAGATCGAACTGAAAGATGGTTCCGTTTGTTAACAGTGTGAAAAGCCTTTTACATATATTTAAGACTTTCGGCCAAATTGCTGGAAGTTGATACGGCATTAAAATATGCCGTATCAAGCAATAATTTTGCTTGTAGTCCCCCCCCCCGATGCTGTTTCAATGAAGAGGATGTTCCTTTTTCTAACATCAGAATCCCAGCAGTCTAAAAACCAACCAATGCCAAGTAAAGGTAGATGCCGCCCAGATAGCTGATGACATCACAGGACGTATGTGTGTCACTCAAAGTCTTCGACCTTAATCGCAATGTGATTCCAAAACTAACTGGATCTATATAAACAAATGTATATGTGTATCATTAATAACTAAACATTTATTCTCCTTCTTCTGTGTGTATTTGCTTCTGACCGGAAACAGAGAAAATGCCCGAACATGGTAGGAAACACTGAGACTTGTGCTGCTGATGATTTGTCATCTTCCTCTCCCACTCTGGTGAAAGGACCTTGTGATGACGCGTCATCCATTACAGAACATTTTGCTTAGCCGCTTTTCTCCTCCACTGACAACCTGCAATTATATCAGCATGCTCGGTGGAAGTCAATCCACCCTGCCAGCCGCACAATAAAGACAACGAGCGGCTTCTGAACAGACTGGCAGGCACAAAATGGAGGTCTGAGCCCTGTGCTGTCTTTCTATCATCGACAGCTTGAGGGAAAAGCAACTAAGAGAAGTACATCAAGTCCCAATGAGTTAAACGCTTATCACAATATGCTCCAAATCACTGTTAATGACTTGGGAAGTTGAATTATCCAGTAAATCAAACCATTCACGACTGTATTGACAAGAAAGAATTAGAGTTTTGAGGAGACCATGCTCAGAGAAAGTCATCTCACAGGGTTTTCCAGCTGATTGGTGCCCGTGTCTCATAATTAAGTTCCCATTACCCATCAACCTGGGCCGCAGCCTCCGTCTAGCCCACTGCCGACGCTGAGCGCTCATAATAGACACGATTTTCTATCGGCTCTTTTCTCATCTCACCATCTGCCACTGCGAGAAAACATTAGCTCCCTCTGTGCGGAGAGATCATTGCCCTTCCTCCTCCTCCTCCTCCTCCTCCTCCTCCTCCTCCTCCTCCTCATCCTTGTCATTCAGGTTATTTTGTGCCATAAAGCAATCCGGCAGACACCCTGTGAAATCTTAACCCCGGGGCACATTGAAAGTACGGGAGATGCCGGTCCTCTTGGCAGTAGTCTCCTTGTTTGTGGTCATTATGAGAGTACTTCTTTATCAATGGCGCTGATCTGTTGATGACAGAAAAAGCTTGAGTAGAAATTTCCTTTTGAAAATACGAGGCGTCTTTTTTTCTTGTATTTTTTGCTGCACAGTTATAAAACTAAATTATAAGCAAATGATGTTTCTTTAAATTCAAGGTCAGTCCCGCTCATTCAAGACCCTTATTAATAAACTAAAAGTCCAAGTAACTGAAAAAACAAGTCCAAAATCTGTTAAATCAAAAACATCCGGCTGCATGGAATAAACAAGGGAGCAGTTATGTTTTTCATATATAACTTTAAATGGATTTTCCTTCTTCCTCCATCTGCCTTTTGTATTGTGCATAATTGATTGATTAATCCGCTACAAGTGAGCCACTCGGTGGGAGACCGATATGTGGGAGGAGAGTGAAGAGGGGCTGCAGGGTGTGGATGAGGTCTGGCCTGGCCCCCCCCGCTGAGTCCTCTCCATGATGGGCTGGGTACATGAGCTCGGCACTCAACCACTTGATGCCCTCCTCCCACACTGAGTCAGAGACGAGTCTCCATGGACATCCAGCCGTCCGATTGGTGCGTGATGGCAGAGACAGACAGAGAGGCGGGGACGTCCTGTGGAGAGTTTCATTGAATGCGGAGCAATGAGGCAGAAACTCCTTCGAGAGCCTGTGTGTTATCTATAAAGCAACAAACACACATTTCTCTTTGTGGGAATGATCTCAGACCCCAGAAAAACCTATGTATAAAAACAGTTGGAGGTTGTGTTACTGGTGGTTTACATCATTTCACACGTCATTGAAGGGAAGTCAAGGAGAGTGCAGGCAGGGGAGAAACCATCTGATGTTTACGATCCTTTAACTGCATCACTAGGATAGTTTGAGAGCTTCACCTTCGCCGAGGCCCAACAGACCCCCCCCCCCCATGAAACCACGTCCGAAGTCCCGAGATCCAGGGTTTTATTTGGATCTCTGAGAAAAAACGCCGTCTCTCACATATTTAATAGAAAGTGTTGTAATCTTTTAGTTTCACTCCCTGATCCTGAATCAGCACCAAATGTAATGGACTCTTTCTTGACCAATCACATCCAAGTTTCCTTGTATTGGATTCTCCATTACCCAGCCAGCAGTGGTGCCAGTTATCACCTGCTCATTTGTTCTTACTTCAATGTAACCGAGCGATTACATAAGTGTTTACTAAAGACTGAGCGTGAAGTCAAATCATCTGGATCTCCCCCTGGTGGCTGGTTAATTCTCCATGTTACCAGATAGGGATATTTAAGCTTCATTCTTTTGGACAAGGGGAGGATGTAACCAATCTTTATACATCAGGTGATTACTCATTAAAACAGGCTACACCACATCAGTCAGTTCCATGTGTGAGATAGGTAAAAAACCATCCTCCCCCTAAACCAGCTCTGTGTCTTCATGGGACAAAATCAGCTGTTTTGGTTGAAATGAAAACCTGCACACGTCCAGGAAGCACAGATTTGTCATGATCTCGAGGGGAAGAGGAGATTTAATGACCAGCAGGTTGCAGCTTTGACCTTTGACACCCACAGACATTTCAATTACAGTATCCAGTGTCACCGTGTCCTTGAGCCTGTGAATCAATTATTTTATTCTCTGACCAGTATTAAGAGACGTGTCTTCTGGAGAAATACAATCACGGGGACCGGAGTTTGTTCTTTTCCCCAGCAGCGTCTGACGCCATCTCGTTGTCTGGTCTGAGGCTCGGGGAGAATTGGAAAAAGAGCAAAACACCTCCAGTCTCTGAGATGCAGTGTTTGCCATGGAAACCAGGCTC